>NC_135861.1:6872386-6912386 GCF_031162955.1 Sander vitreus | reverse complement strand
GGAGCCTCAATATATATTCTCGATCACAAGCAGTAATGTCCCATCATGTTCAGTATTCATGCAGCATGCAGTCCCGTTGTGTGCATACCTGTGGGTTTACAGTACTGTATGTGTGTACGTACCCATGTTGAGTAGCCCACACGGTGTGTGTGCCAATCAGCCAAGGTTGTCCGTGTCACCAAACTCTGGAGACTGTATAAAACAGTCACCTGATGATAAAAATAATTGCATAAATGCATACATAATACAACATAAACAACAAAAAGACTTTACATTCACATTTCACTGTCAGCAGCATTTACATTTACATTTTTTTTTTTAGAAACACAATACTTTCAAGTCAACCATCATTTTGTAGGTGCTTATGTCTTTTATTTCAAATGGTGATGTCTTTGTTTGGAAGTCTTTGTGTTTACATCATACTTTCTGTCATATTCTATTAAAGCCAAATGCATTTGAAATATTCCGCTGCCACAGTTTTTGATACGAGTTTGACAGTTTAAGCATTAGGCTTGTGTGTTTCTCTAGCAGGGGGATTGTCTGTTGCAGTAATGCTGCTGTCAACTGCTTTTATATAGACTATGATAATGTGCACAACACATACTGGCACATACACGCGCACACACATGCCTCCTTACACAGCTTCCTGTCTGTGGTGTTTTGCTAAGTCGACTGAAACCTGGCCCACTAGTCCTTGTGTCTGACCCCTGTTCTGTGTCTGTGTGTGTGTGTGTGTGTGTGCAGACAGATGATTTGTGTGGGGTTTGTTGAGTGTGTGAGGTCAGCAGATCCTGGATGATATTCCGCTGATCGGAATCCCATTTCCCCTCAGCCGGCATGCCTTCCTGTGCTCGGGAGATGGAGGGAGGAAGGTGAATACGGAGGTGGAGGCTGCCGGTGTCCTCACACAGATCAATGCAGATGCCGCAGTGACATGCTGTCGTCTGTATGAGCAAGGCGAATGAATGGCGAGACAGGACACCAATTACAATAAATCAGCAGCGATTACACCTATAGCTAGTCTCTGAGGCTTTTTACATTTGTTGGTACCTGGTGAGTCTTTCTTCTGACACAGGATGTGATTTGTTTTAGCTTCAAATTAGGTCTTTCCCAATAAATTGGAAGACTGTTAAATGACTGTAGTAGATTTGTGCCAAACAGAATTTGGAGGAAGAGGGAAGAGAGCTGGTATTAGAAGGAAGGAGAAGACGAAGAGAGTGAGGCTGAGGCCGATGGAGAGAGATGGTTACAGGCTGTGTGGTTTTTATTGCTATTCATTGGGAGTTAAACTGTGCTCCTTGGCCTAATGAAATGTAAAGCTGCAGCGTATTGATGTCTGCACACACACACACACACACACACACACACACACACACACACACACACACACACACTCATTAGAATTCCTACAATGTGACTGTTGCTGAATGTGTGTCTGCCTGCGTGGATACGTCTCGGCTGCTAGACTCCCGTATTGATTGATCTATGAATATATAATCGTTAGTGTAAATCTTAAGCCTGGGCAGTCCATTGGATAAGTGATGGTGTCTTTGTCTGGGTTTGTGTGTCAGAGAGAGAGAGAGAGAGAGAGAGAGACAGAGGGAGATGGAGAGAACTGTGACGTGAGCCAGGGTAAATCAGCATGACTAATCAGAATGCCTTGACGGACGAAAGCACACAAGCATGTACGTGCAAAATACCCACCTGACGTCTCCATTACTGTTGGCTTTGTGGCTTTCTTTCTTTACATGTTTTGACTGTGCATGTCAGGACTAACTTTGTTTTAGAAGTTGCTCCTGTAGATGGATGTAGAATTCTGACATTTGAGTGATACCAAATCAGCATTCTATCGGTAGATTCTTTTTACAGTCTTTACTGTTTTTTTCGTGGCGCAGTGCAGAACAGCTGGTTAAGAGCCCGATGTCAGAATAAAGGCTAATTTGGTGATTTAATAGTGCGGTATGCACAAAGTACAACACCGAAAAGAGATACAAAAATATTTATTAATTTAATGGTTAAATAAGGTAGTGTCTCCAAACTTACCTCAATTATAACTTGTCTCCTGCTAGTTGTACTACAGCACTTACTTTTAAAAAATAAGCATATGCCTATTTTTGAAAATATTTTTGTATCTCTTTTCGGTGTTGTAGTTCGTAGACGGTCCCTAAGCACAAGGTCTTGCCGTCTCAACACCGGAACTAAACAGAGCTCAATTAGCAGAACTTTTATGCATTTATTTCACATCTACTGCAGTCAGATTCACTGTGTTCACTCGGGAGGAATCACTTCACATGGGTAGGCACTTGTAATGTTAAGAGGCTAAAAGCACGTTTAACACTTGCCCAGTTTCAGCCTCCTGGGTGCTAACGCTAGCAGGAGGATAACACGGTGTAGGCAACACCGATTGTTTTAGTTTTTCTCGCTACTGACAGCACTCAAATTTACAAACAACAGAGCTACGTGTTGAAATCGACCGGAATTCTCCTTTAACTCAACTTGCACCACTTGCTAGCTCTATTGACCCTCAGATCCAGTTGAGAGCCCTGGAAAAAGCCAAAAGTAGACACTGATTTATTAGATATCACTATTTGTCGGTTAAACGGCACTATGTACACTATCTTAAAGTTTGCTAACATTAGCTAACAATAGCCACCACGAGCCACTAGTCATACCAGAGGCAGTATTTGTAAGATAATGTGTTATTTATTCTTTCAAATGTTACAGTTACATCACTTTACGTTATAAAAACACTGTTGCTTGGCGACCAACAAAGAACAATTGGATGCTGCCTTGCTCACTTTGTTTATACCGCCGCCCAATGTCATACTTAGGTGCGAGTAAAAAGTAGGCAACAAAAGTAACTAAGTACCAAAACATTGCAACGTCTTAAGTCATGAATAACACAACAGTGGCCTCATCAAATGAACTTTTTCCATACACTTTTACGTAGTTATCATGAAGGCACCGTTAATTGTTGAATGTAGCGTTCAGAATGAAAGATGAAGGGGGTTGGAGGGGGTTGAAGGCTAAAGGACATACTAGACTGTATGGTTGCAAGATCAAAGACATGAAACAGAGGGTGTCTAGTGTAAGGTATTGGGTGTACGGAATCGTTTGTTGGATGTTGGATGTAGCCGTGTCACACAGTTTGACGACAGAACAGGCTGCCCCTCTCCTAGTCAAAAGCCACCAGTCTCCTGCCTGTCAGCCAGCAGCATCATAAGTATGCATTATACAGTATATTGTTGTTCTTTGCTCAGTACTTCAAAGTCCAACATGATTACATTTTTCTTTGAAACACCACAGTGCATCACTTTGTCGGGAAACGTGGTATAGGTGGGGGACCGATAGCTTTTAACGGCATGAAATTGCACTATGGGCTGCCTTCTGTGCCGTTTGCCAGCAACATCCTCAAAAAAAACCCAACCTCAGATCTCGGTAAAAACCTGGAAATCCTTTCATTCCCCTCATTTCATCTCCTCTTTTGTCTACCTGGGAGAACAAGGCGCTCTCGCCACATCAGGCGAGATGAAAAGAAGCTCTCAACAGCCTGAAGTATTTCCAGATTTAAGAAACTAAAAAAGGCAAGCAAGACAGGCAGAGAAAGAGAAAGCGAGAGGGAGATTTACTCAGAGGTGTATAGGTGTGTGAATGTGGCTGTATGAATGGGGGGTGGTTTCATGTCATTTCATCATTTCCCTGCCAGCAGTAAATCCAATTACTTTTTCCCTTTCCTTTCTATCTTGGAAGATAGTCTGAGTGACAGGACCGATTGGAGCAGCGCTACTGAGGTAACTGTGCCAACCAGTTTGATTGACATAACGCTGGCACCTCGCTGCCTTAAGACACGGAGACAAGTGAGACTGGTTAGACTTCAGGGCATCTCAGAGCCAGTGAGGTGGACCAGAAGTTCACCGGCCCTGCTCCTTCGATCGTACATCCTTCCCACTCAGTTATTATCTAATACACTTTTTGGCAATATGCTTCATGTTCTCTTCAGCTTCTGTGTGACAGCAGTGACATATATACTACCCCATCCTATTTACCACCCTCGCTCTCATACTTTCATACGTTAACAGTATCCCACCCCAATGGAATAAGCAGTACTGTATGTATCAGGATGCCCACCATCTCTTAAACAGTATCTAACGTATAGCACCATGGCCAACTATCCAATATTTAACCGAACAAACAGTGATTAGAGAAAAGTCAGTTAAAATGAATACAATTTGTAAAGCCTGTGAACCATCTTGCAACTATTCAAATGTATCTTGTGACACATTGGACAGGTACCGCACTTCTGTTGGGAAACACTAGTCAAAGCAGCATTCATACAGGATACCAGCTCTGCCAATCCCAGTATCCAGTGAATGAGAGTGCCTTGGATTACTTCCTGGAGTTTGAGATGGCCGTGCGTGTATTGGCTCTGCAAGCTTTAGCGTTAAAACTAGCTGTCAGAATGATTAAGCCTAATCAGGAAACATGGGATGGGAGGTAATTTAGCATGTGAATGCTAATTAGCACTAGCATTTAGACTGGCAGTTGATGATTGAAGTAGCGCATCGGCTGCTCAGCTCGGTTAAATGGCAAAAACACCAGGCTGGTAGAGATGATTGATAATCTTGGGTCGGGCTGCTGTCTGTTTCCCTGTTTGTGTGCGAGTGTGTGCGGCCTATAGCTTGTCTTCTCTCCAATGCAAACTCATAATGAGCAGATGAGCTCAACACCTGAGCACACTAATTCCATCTTTATTCCATTAAGTAGAAGTTAGTGAAATAATGTCCTATTAGTTTCTTCTAATACACAACAGGATTTTGCGAAGCCCTGTGTGTGTGTTAGTGGTGTCATCCATGCCTGGAGCATCTTCCCAGAGTTTCTGAAACTAGTTTGGCATGCACACTGTACAGTAGGCCTATATATGTGCGTGTGTGTGTGTGTGTGTGTGTGTGTGTGTGTGTGTGTGCACTTGCCATTATTTAGACGTGTATAAAATAGTATGTATCAATGTGTCAGTGGAGCGATGTTTTTGTGTGTGATCCTCTGTAAATGAATGTGTGACAAAGGTGACAAAGTGTGTGTGCCTGTAGCCATTGTGAGAGGACTAAACCTTGCAGGAATAATATTACTGCTATAAGTGGTTCTATGTTTGAGTGAATTATCATCCTATTCTCCCCACTAGTACTTTTCTGCACTTCCTCTTTTCAGGTCTTGTAGTTTTGTGTCGACCACCCCCCCTCTCTTCCCCTCTGCTCCCTCTCACTCTCAATTTATATGTCACCTTCAGCTTCTTCTCCCAACCGAGGTGGGCTAGATGCCCACAAATCTGCCTCCCTAGAGAATTCCGCGCTTCATCTGTGTGTGTGGGGTGGGGGTGGCGGGGGGCGCACCGTCCTTCTCTCCTCTCCCTCATTCTCCTTATCTCCTCTGTCCATTAGTACATTAGTGTACGTCAGCCTGGGAAAGAAAGTGCTATCTCTGTGAAGCCTTCCCAGAGAGAGAGAGAAAGAGAGAAAAGAGACACACATACAAAGGCATGTAAGGCAGTTACAAAAGTGATATGATGGACGTAGATCATAGTAAGCATCTACATACAACTGTATACATGTGTTTTTCTGAAAATTTGTCAAAGATAAGATACATTTGTAAAAGTATTTGTACTTATTTTCAATGTCTTAAGCTAAAATTGTCAAGTTAAATCAGTTCAAGTGACCTAAGTTTTAATGGAGCTTAATGGGGTGTTTTTGACAGCTGACCTATCCAGAGCAAACAAAGGATAGGTAATGGACAGGGCTTGATAAAATCTAGCATATTTAGAAGTACATTTTAACTGGCCAAAATATATTTAGAACATGCAATGCACGATATCAACTGTGCACAGGACAAACAAAATGCACAATTTGTGGCACATCCTCAAATGGATGTCAAATATGAGCATATATATTCATATTCAGTTTTTGAAAAAATGTGATTTGAAAAACATTTTCATCTGAAGTACATGTGAAATGGCTTTCTTTTGAGAAAAATCATAGTCCTTCTTTCTTTTGTTCTTTACTGGCACACAGGAAATGAATGCATTAGTGTGAAAATGAATTAATGGGACTCTAGACTGGCTTCTACACGTTAAAGTGTCTCCTCTAGACTCATCTGACTTTGAATTCCCCAGGTGTTACTTATTATAGGAGGAGAAAAATGGACAGTATGTTGGAGGAGAAAAAAAGTAAAACCTTTTTTTCAAAGTCAGCACAGCATCAGATGAGGATGGAGTGATACAGAAATAGTCCTTTATAGCGCTGGCAGAGTGATCTGAATTACAACAGCAGGATCTCTGCCACCTCCGAGACGGAGGCTGAAATGATACTGTTCTGCATCACTTATTAGAGACAGCCGCTGCTAATGTGCCATTGTGGTTGTGGGTTCAATTCCCTCGTGGGCTATCACTTCATATGTATTACCCCCTGTGTCCTTGAGCAGGGCATTATCTCAGCAGTCCCTGTGGAGGAATATGGCTCAATGTTAATGGATGAACGATGTGCATGGAGAGCGAGATGGATGGATTAGTGAGCTAATGAATCTTTGATAAGTTGGAAGGCTTTGTGAGTGTCAAGAGACAAAAGGAAAGATCACAGCTAAACCTATCAACTGTGAGATAGCTTTAATTCACACGAAACCTTCGCCGAGTCTGACTTTGGTATCGCCTTCATGGAAACATAATGTGCCTGCTGGTTGCGTGTGGCAGGCCCATCTTAAAAAAGGCGATATCCACGGTTTTTGGACAAAGCTATGCAAACATTATTATTTCATGTTATTATAAAATCTTTATTTTGTTGTTGGACAACTTTACTACATTTAGACCTGTAGTGGTTTGGGGATTGAAATGTTTGCAGGTTAATTTAGAGGGTCCTCCTTAAAGTTCCTGTTACTGTATATTACCCATTATATTGATATAGAGTTTATTCATAACTTTGATCATGTAAAATGTGTTACTTGGGGCTGACAGTGGGAGAAGCCTTAATTGCCATTGTGATAGGGCTTGGCGATATGGCATAAATCTTCTATCCGGACATAAGTCATTTCACATCTCGATAACAATATATATCCCCATATAGCTAATGTCAAACCTCGATAATGATATATATATCCTGATGTAGGTCCTTTCACATGTCGATTACTATATATATCACGATATAGGTAATTTGATATCTCGTTAACCATACATATACTGATACAGATCAGTTCATACGTCGGTAACAAAATATATCATGACATATAGCTGATTTCATATATTGTTACCCATGTCACTATATGGCATGTTTTTTTTGGTAATTTAATAAATAGTCTATATTAAATAATCACATAGTAAAGCCTGTTTTTGTATACTCCATACTCCATGTTAGCAAAACATGTTACGACACGTTACGCGGTTGATTCATGCTGACAATGATAAAACAATGGCCTTTATTATATAAATGACCTGGGTGCCAATATTACTGTTTTAACTTTTTCCACATTCCATTGTTTCCATCTGCTCCGCTGATTCCAGGGAGGACTTCCCCTTCTATGATTTCATTCCCATATGACTATAGTGTGAATACAGCACATTGTGATCGCGAGTGGAAATTGTGCAAGAAGAAACAACCCAGTGTTAACACTGTAACTCCCAAAATCCAGGCCCCCCTAACCCATGTACTTTAGACGTCACCGGCCTGGACACTGAGTCAGAATCTCCAGTGATGGAATGTAACGAAGTACAAATACTTTGTTACTGTACTTAAGTACATTTTTCACGTATCTGTACTTTACTTAAGTACAATCAATAGTGCATACTTTTGACTTTTACTTCGTTACATTTTGCAGCAATTATCTATACTTTCTCCTCCACTACATTTCTACAACGTTCCGTTACATTTTCGTTACATTTTCTGATCAGTTTTTCCCCCTGCCAAAACATCTTCCTGACCGTCACACGTTTGCAGTCCGCAGGGAAGCCTTCAGCAGCGGGCGTCCAGCTCCCGGTGCCGCTCGCGATATTACGAATCCCACTATGGCCACACCAAGACCTGCCCTTCAATAGCATTTATTGGCCAGGCGCGTACCGCTCCCGGTACTACCGCTGCTCCTGTTACTGCCGCTGCTCCTGTTACTGCCGCTGCTCCTGTTACTGCCGCTGCTCCTGTTACTACCGCTGCTCCCGATACTCTGCTTGGTCATATGTGAGGCATCCGTTCACATATACAACCCGTATATTTATCTTTAAAACACTCCCGGTCCTCCTCAGCTGTGAAGCCATGTACCTGTTGTCCAAGCCCGTGTATTCTCGCTAAATAAATGTGTGCAGCATTCACTGTCCCGTGGGAAATAATGCATAGTCGAGCTTCATGCAGATCACCCTGATAGATAACCAGAATTGTAAGTCAGAATGTAAACTGGGCCACAGATAGTAAGCACAATTACATTAATCTAAAACTAACTTAATTAAAATGCCACAGCCCATACTGTTTTTTAAAATTATTAGAATATAGACATTAAGAGAATAAATTGTTATGCAAATACTTTTAATACTTAAAGTACATTTAAAATCAGGTACTTTTTACTTTTACTTAAGTAAGGTTTTCATTGTTGTACTTCTACTTTTACTAAAGTAAATATATATCTGGTTATTTGTACTTTTACTTAAGTACTGAGATTCAGTACTTCCTCCACCACTGAGAATCTCCCACCGTTAGGTCATGCGCGGCCACAAGTGGAGGCAAACAACAGTCTCAGACACATATGCAGACGTTCAGCAACAGCCAGCGATGTGTTCGGACAGCTGTTGGGCTGATGACCAGTGTCAGGTGCCAGTGGCCTGATTCAAGCTGGCTAACCTCCTCACATCACAACATGTGTCTGCCCAGATACAGGAGGTGATGGGCGGACATGTGTCTCTGGATCTGGCGTGCATCTGGAGAACAACTGGCATGTCGGGGGTAGCTGCGTGTGTGTTGATGGGGGTGTGTATCTATGTAGGTTTGTTGTACTCTTTTGTACATTGTACTAGTATCTAGGAAAAGATGCAGCTCATTGTGTGCATTTGTGTGTGTGTGTGTGTGTGTGTGTGTGTGTGTGTGTGTGTGTGTGTGTTTGACAATCTTCAGTATTAACATCAAGAGATGCTGCCTGGTTGGGTGTGCGTTTATGTCGGATTAAAGGGCCGAAGCAACATTTCAGAGTGTGTTTGTGCTTGTTATGTTAATCTCTTTAACATCAAGGGAAGATGCAGCCTGCGTGGGTGTGTGTTTGTTTGTGTGTGTGTGTGTGTGTGTGTGTGTGTGTATACATGTGCATCTGATTAGAGGGCACATGCAGGAAATAATACAGACTGTGTGTGTTTGTGTGTGTGTTATAGGACTGCAGAGGGTTCATTTGCTCGTGTGCGCATGTGCAAATGTGTGTATCAGTCTCTGAGAGATACTGATCCTTAGATTAAAAGGAAATATCACACTCCCTAAGTATGTATTAGAGCTCATCTTCATCAGTTTGGGTTGTGTTTAGTGTAGGAAGCAGTGTGTGTTTACGTATTACCGCAGCTGTGCTTTCTTCATGTAGAAAAGGAGCTGCCCACCTGATGCCAGGGCAGCTGCCACACACTAACAGCCCACTACACACACACACGCACACGCGCACACACACACACACACACACACACACACACACACACACACACACACACACACACACACACACACACACACACACACACACACACACAAACCGTGCCAGCAGACCTTTTCCGTATCTCGGAGTGTGTGTTTGCTGCAGAGGGGAGGAGAAAGGGCCAGCTGCAGGGTAAAGCCTTCATCAACTGTTCTTCTAGCCTGCCCCATCTGTCTCTCCATTAATACACACACACCCATACACTAATGCATACACGCCGTCCTTCTGTCGTCTTATCAGACACTCACGGCGTGCGTCACACTCAATGGGGTCTGCCACGACAATTATGTGTATTCTCTGATATCTTATGTGAGGAAAATGTGTGTCAACTTTGTTCAACACCATTCATGGCTTTTCTGTTTTATAAAATGCTACAATTAGGATAAAATCAACTCTATCGTGTGGTTTATTAATCATCCATTCATCTGTGAGGTGAACATCAAAGGTCATCTCCAGATGGGAAATTAAAGGAAAGTGTCATAGTAGGGTGCTGTTTCGTCTAAAGCCTCCAGAACAGCTTCAGTGCTTCTTGTCATAGATTCTCCAAGTCCCTGTAAGGATCCATTCTTCCCAAAAGATATACCCATGTGTTTTGGCAATGATGCTATTCGACTAGCCGGCTTCTGATGAAGTATACTGGTGCCTTTAGTGTTGCCATTCTTGTGGCTCTATTTGGTATGAAACTCTTGTACAACAGGAATTCTGCCTGCGCGATCAGCACCCCACTGAACAGATCTGAAGAAAACCACTGTTTTGTTTTCTATGGTTAAAATCTCCCTCACACTGTGGTGTGTTTTGTAGATCACAAGCTCTTGTTTTGTTTTCTCCCAGTCGATGTCTTCACCTTGGTTTCTCTCTACGTGTTTTAGACCAAATAAAACCCAGCTTGTCAGCCAGGCACAAGGTTGTCAGGCGAAGGCTCAGCACCCACATTTTAATGAGAGAGAGATACTGAGAGTTGGTGGGGGGTCAAGGAGATATAATACAATATAAAATGAGAGGGATGAGTGACACAGAGAGAGTCAGAGCACTGTCCTTGACGATGTTTTATAGTATTGATTGGCTGTTCTCGAAAAAGCTTCCCGATTTCTGATTTGGACCTTTGTGAACATTGTGATCGTAGCGAGAACATCTAATGTCTCGAGTGGCCTCTGCAATCAAGGACAATGACCCTTCACTCCATGTACACTCTCTCTCTCTCTTTCTCTCACACAACCACACACACACACACACACACACACACACACACACACACACACACACACACGCACGCACGCTCACTTACCCAAAGTTCTAATGTGCAGATTTTTCTTGCCATTTAGTGCATTCAATGTGACATTTTCTTCACTTCATTGTCTGTTATTTTACTTCTAGATTATTACATTTAGATAATATCATCAAAGGAATGTGGCACAATGTGGTAGTGAAAGAAATGCTCTGTTGATTTAATTTGGATGAGTTTTGGTACAACTTTGTTTATTTTTTCAATTCAGGTGAAGAAGAATCTTATAAGTCTTAGGTTGATACAAACGTGTACATTAGCGGGAATGTAGCACAACATGGAAGTGAATGCAGTGCTTGAGCTTGACAAATCCCAGAGGAAGTGTAGTGTGTGTGGATGCTACCGCACTACTACTAATATAGCTAAGGTACTGACAAGCTGTATTTGATTCATTAAAACAGCCACGCTACTGAGAAATGTAGTGGAACTAGTATCACTGCCGGAGCGCCGTTACTGCCCAACACTGCTTGTTACTAATGCAATAGGCAATACATTGGATTTAGCGCTGTGACGCTGTCAGCACAGGTTGTTAGGCTACTTTTTATTTTGCCAGAACATGTTATAAATGCCAGTTTACATAAAACCACACCGGTTTAAACGTGTACACCGGCAAAAACTGGATATCAACGCATCTGTACTGACGGCTTATGTTTGCTTGCCCTACTGGACTTCAGATTCACTCCAGATTCCAGCATCTGTTTTGGTAACTGAAATGCTAACATATCTGATGGGACAACTATAAAAATAAAACCTAGGTTTAAAAATAAAACATTCCTTTGTACAAAGGACTACAGACTACATATTCTAGTTGCTATACTAGCTAATGCTAACCAGTGATTAAAGGCACAAAAGTGGCTTGCTGACTACACACCAATGATACCCAATATTAGATGTAATAATGAACTGGTGAGAAGAAAAAGCATATACTGTTAATCTACACTGACAGCATCTCTTAATGCCATCTTTGTGTCTTTTCTTGCACAGATTTAGAATTTCACTCTCTTCATGTCTCTTCTCTTCTCTCTCTTTTCCTGTACTTTAAGTGATCCGGTAAACAAGCAAAAATCTAGATTATATTTTCGTGAAATTAATTTGCTGTATGTCTGTTCAGCTGCACACCGTTTTTGCTCTTAAACTTCAGATGTGACTGTAATTTTATCTCAGGAGGAAAGAGACAAACAGATAAACATGCATTAAGACAGACACAAACTCAGATAAGCTGACACAATGTCAGAGAACTATCGAGAAAATGTATACAGGCTGATAGTGAGAGAATGAGGACAAAGACCCAACCAAAGTGTTGTTTAGTCATCTGGATTGTGTGTGTGTCTGTGTGTGTTTGTGTGTGTTTTTGTGTGTGTGTGTGTGTGTGTCTGTGTGTGCTTCTATTGTATCTGGATACAGTGGAGAGAATGACTTAGATTACCAAGACTGATATCAAAGTCACACTCTAGGACACGCTTCAAGTGCCAGCACTGCACATGCACACACAACACACACACACACACACACACACACACACACACACACACACACACACACACATATACACAATAATACACACACCCTGTGTCTCTGCAGCCTTTTGGTTTTCATTGGGAAGCGCACAAAGCATTCAGCTGAATGACAAGCAACCGATGTGTTGTGTGTGTGTGTGTGTGTGTGTGTGTGTGTGTGTGTGTGTGTGTGTGTGTGTGTGTGTGCTAATTGAAGTGTACAGTGACTTGGCAGGCTGCCTGGTGTCACAGAGTCATATGGAGGGACAATAGAAGAAGAGACAAAAGGGGGAGGAATGGATGAGTTGTAGAAACCAATGATGGGAGAGGAATGGAGAGATGAAGAAGAACGGATGAAGGTGGAGAGGGGTAGAGCAGAATGGGAATGATGAAGGAGATAATTAGACAGTAACAACAGACCTAATGCAGTTAGTGTTTCCCCAGTGGATCATAATGCAACAGTATTACATTTCATGTGTTCATGTTTGGAGTCATATTTCTAAATGGCTCAGATATACATTTGACATTCCTTTTAGCCTCTTTATTACGGCAAAATTGAGTAAGCATGCATCATACACTCCACGGTTACTCCACAGTTTGACAAATTGTGTGTGCCCCTCTCAGACAACATCCAGACAATTACATCCCATTAAAATTATGCTGAATCAGCTATTAGCAGTTCTGTTTGCAATGTATGAATCTAAATAAATATGGGTCTCGTCTCTGTGGACTCAGATTTGACTGAGTTATGACTCAGAGAAGAAGCGCGATTTGTGTGTCACATCCACTGCCGCAGTTCCAACTGTTGTGTTGAAAAGTGGTTGTGTGTGTGTGTGTGTGTGTGTGTGTGTGTGTGTCTTTTTTATTTTTACGTTATTGTACATATTGTTAGTGTTGTTAAGATATCGATGTGATTTGGTGCCTCTGTGCGTCAGACGTCAGCTCTTGTGTGGCATCCTAGGTGTTAGCTGTCACACATACATGCACGCACACGCACACACACAAACACAAATTAACGCTCCAGCTCCAAAATGGGAAGGATTAATCCACTCAGTCTTGTCGTTCTCTGAAGTGTGTGTTTGTGTGTGAAGGATTTGGTCTTGTGCTCCTGATCACCGCCAGGCACGAGTAATTCAGCTAGACTGTGGTGTACGTGCGTGGATGTGTGCGTGTGCGTATGTGTGCGTGTGCGTATGTGTGTGTGTGTGTGTGTGTGTGTGTGTGTGTGTTAGCCTCTGTGTTTTCCCTTTTTTTTCCCCTTTCTCCTTTTACATTGCAAAACAGTATCTAAATGTAAAACCTTAAAATTCTTGAAATTCGGTTGTTAGAGGCAAGGCAAGGCAAATTTATTTATAGAGCACTTTGTCATACACAGAGGTCATTCAAAGTGCTTTACAGGCAGAAACAACAACAACAAATATACAATTGACTTACATGAGAAGACAAGCATATTATAAAGGCATAATATAGTTTAAAAACAAATAAAGTAATTAAATGCCATCAAGCAAGACTTATTGAAAGCTCTGGAGAAGAGAACAGTCTTTAACTTAGATTTATAAATGGTTACAGTTGGTGCTTGCCTTAGATCCAGCGGAAGCTGGTTCCAGCAGTGGGCAACATAATGGCTGAAGGCCGTTTCACCACTCCTGGAAAGAACTCTGGGCACCACCAACTGACCAGTACCTGCTGATCTGAGAGACCTAATATGCTCGTAGTCAATAAGCATGTCGGCAATATATTTTGGGCCTAGACCACTGAAAGACTTGAAGGCAATAAGTAAGGCCTTGAAATCGATTCTGAATTTAACCGGAAGATAGTGCAGGGATTTGAGAATTGGGGTAATGTGCTCTCTCCTCTTGGTGTTTGTGAGTATTCTGGCAGCAGCATTTTGGATGAGTTGCAGCTGTTTTATGGTCTTATTAGGAGCATTAGTAAGAAGCGCATTGCAGTAGTCTACCCTACAAGTAATAAAAGCGTGAATGATCTTTTCTAGATCATGTTTTGATACAAAGTTTCTGATTCTGAAATGTTTTTGAGATGCCAGAAAGATAACTTAGTTACCGCTTTAATGTGATGACCAAAATTTAGGTCTTCATCAATTAGTACGCCACGATTCTTGACTTTGGTACTCGTTTTTAGTCCTCTAGAGTCAAGGTAAGTACTAAGTGCCAGTCTTTCTCTTTTGTTGCCAAACATAATTATTTCAGTCTTATCTTCATTTAGTTGGAGGAAATTTTGTTTTGTTTGTTTTGAGGTGATATATTTCCTTTGTGCTTCACATGCAGTCCAAGATTAAAAATAGAGCAGAGGTACGAAATGCATGCAAACAACCAGATGCGGCATAACAATTGTAATTCTTTTCTTCTCCTTGTTAAACAGGATTACGTTCAGCTATCTTACTTTTCATTTGTTTTGGCTGTGTAAGGTAATTTATTTCCTGGTTACCCTTGCTGTATTTAACATAAACACATTGAAAACTGTGCACACACATGCACATACTGGCAAGGAGCAAAAAGGAGAAGTAGTGGTTAAAGCCACAGCACTGAACCAGAACCATCCACTGATGAGAAAGAGCAGCGAGGTTAATCCGTCAGATTACAATGCACCGTGGACGTCTGAATTGGAGATTATCGCAGAGAGAGGAGGGATAGAATAATGGATAGATGGATGGTAGAAAGTGATAGAAGTTAAAGGATCACAGATAGATAAAGGAATGGATGCTTGCACTTGTTTTGCTGATATAAACTTGTCCTGGAAGCGCTGTTTCTCCGTTTTCTTATCAAAAATACAAAACACTTTGAACAGGGTAGCTTTGTTTGACCAGTTGTAACTCTTTCTGGCATAACTGAGGTCAGTGAGTAAAAATAAAATGCCTCGATAGCTATTTTTGTCTTCAACTGTCAAGCAAAATATGAGCAAATGTTTGAAATGCTGCAAAACAAAATACGGTACAAATGATTGATTCCAAATGATTCCATCAGCTGGAATGAAGAAAATAAAAAAATGTAGTGAGCCGGGAACCAAATGTAGAAACCATACCATACAATGGCTTTGCTAAAATATTATTAGAAAAATGACTGCTCTAAAACTCACAATCCCCCTCAAGTGAAATGGGACAAGAGGATGAATTAGATTAGAAACAAATGCATTGTCAATGCACACAGTAAGTACCATTACTGTCTAGTTGGGTTTAACATCTAACCAAACTGATGCAAACAGTAGCAAAAGTTATAGATATAAATATAAATAAAGATAAAATAATGTACAGAATGAACAACAGATCAATGGGCGGTGTTGACAGTAAAAGGCAATGTAAGCAGCTGTTATATATTTCATTATGCAACGATGATAACCAGTAAGTAGTATGTCTATCTGGTCTATAGACTATCTGGTTATGTAATATACAATATACGTAAGCAATTATGTAATACATATAGTGTAAAAGAGACAATTTGTGTAGTGTCACCCTTCACGGACAAATTGTTTTGCTTAAGGGAGCTACAGGGCAATACATTCAACTTGAGGTTACCCTTCAGTTAGTGTATATCCACGACGTTCCACTTCCGGCATTGCTCCGTTGTCGCCAGAAATTCCACCAGATTTCACTCTTTTTGGCCGGATGTCCGCTACCTTACGCTTTCTTTGTGTTGGAATTTTAAACTCTGTGTGTTGAATCTGAGTTTTCTGTTGCACAACTAAAACAACATTTGAAAGTACACGAAACAAGTTCCTTCCCGAGGCTATTTTGCAGCGGCTCCGGGGCTCCGTCCGGTGCTTTGCACCACCCAAGACGATTGTGATTGGTTTAAACAGGTTCCTTAACAGGTCTCTCTTGAGAATGAGACCCTGTGTCTCAATGAGATTACCTGTATAAATAAATAACAAAAATGAAATATAGTAAATGCCAATAAACCAGAGCACGTTTTTCTCCCATCTCGTAATGCTGTGTGGACTAGCCAGACCCTCCGCAGCAGCGCTGTGAAAGAAGGTCTGGCAAAGCGAGACTACCTTTCAGTATTAATAATTTGATACCTATAATTCATCTCAAAGTACCAAGATGGAAATCAACAAAATCAACAAAAATAACTAGGTTAGGGAATGATGATTGCCATGGTTTAAAGAAGGACTACTTAGGGAGAGAGCACGGTCATGGTTAAATGAAAACAATGTTGCTATAGGTAATTATAAGCATAGGTCAGCCTTTTAGGCATTTGAACAAACTTTTTTTTTTTTTTTTGTGAGGCCAGTCTTCTTGTACCTGCTTGTGTGTGTTGATAATCTGCTCTCTGACCCAGTGTCGTGACATGTAATCACATGAGCCTGTCACGCTAGTGGTAAACGGAACCATGAGACCTTTGAGACTTCTGACCAGGTCAGTGGACCACACAGCCGCCTGCATCTGAGCACCACAACATATGACTTCCTCACACTGATAGAAATGGAGAGGTAGTGGAACGGTATGATGTGGTAATAACACAAGAGTTAATTTAAAGTCACCAGGTCTTGCCATATGACAGCCACTTTAGCTTACATTTTCCATACAATCACATCGTAGTAGTAGTTTAGTGTTTGCCTGTCTGGTGGAGGTGTCCTGGAGCAGAGACTGCACTTGGGGAACAACATCAGGACAATGTATGGTCAATTAAACAATGGTAAATTTCCACTATTTCCACATTATCCTCAGGGACCCACTGGTGCTTATGCAGGGACCCCATTGGTGTCCCCAGGGCCCAGTTGGAAAACCAGTGGGCAGGAGAGTGTGTCGGTGTAATCAGATTAGCACAGTATTCACAGGCTTCATGTAAGAGAAAGGCCATTTGGTTTATTAACATACTAGAAACACTATCTCCAAAGCAACAGACTTGTCGGCAATATATGTTAATGTAACATATGCCTCTTGCATGTTACATTAAAAACACAATTTGAGTTCTAATAAATTTTGGGTTACGCTTTACTTGAGGATATCTACATAGTGACATGACATGACACTATCATGAACGTGTCATAAACATTGTAAACAGTCATAAACGTTTATGACATAACGCTTCTGTCATTAAGTGTTATTCGGTTTTTGTCATGACAAGTTAGGGTTAGAGTTATGGTTAGGGTTCATGTGTCATGACAGTGTCATGTGTTCATAACAGTGTCATGTCACTCTTGTGTAGATACCTTCAAGTAAAGTGTTACCAAATTTTGTTAGTAATTTTACTTGCAAGAGGCAACTTGTCAAATATGGCAGCTTGGTCAGTGGCCATCAGTGTCTGATACCTACGCACAAGGAACCAGGCTTTCAACTGCTCAACCGCGACGCAGTGAGGTAATGTAGCATGAAGAGCGACAAAGTCAAAATACAGGGGAGGTTGTTGTGGATCAACGGTTCAGACAAAGGCAGGACTTTCACCCAGTAGGCCGCTGTTTCTGTCCCGTGTGAATACGAAAGTCAACGTTGATTTAGTTGTACTTTTGTTGAAGGTGCAGTAGGAAAGACTTATAAAACTAACTTCCTGTCATATTTGCTGAAACTGACCCTATGTTCCAGTAGAACTACATGAAACAGGTCATTTAAAAAAAAAAAAAACAATCTGGCTCCTCTGGCACCACCTACAGCCTATAGTGTGATTTGCAAAAATCCACAGCTCCCTGTTCAGATGCACCAATCATGGCCAGGGGGGCGGTGTCTAACTGTGTGTCAAATACCGCTCATGCACAGCATTCCCTTGCAGGGGGAGGGGCTTAGGAGAACATTTTAGGCTTTAGCAGAAAGGGGGGAGGGACTGAGAAGTTGTCGATGTTCAAATTTTTTGGCTAAATCCTGGATATTCCCAATCCTACCTACAGCACCTTTAACCTAACCTAACCAAGTAGTGTTGTTGCCTGAACCTAACCCTGCACGTTGAAAAAAAGAGGTTCCCTGAGCATTAGAAACAATTAGACGCCAAGGGATCCTGATGAAGTGGCCGTATGTGACGTGTTGGGAGTGAAAATGTGTTTTAATTTGCTAGACTGTGATGCTTTTTGTCAGATTGTTTCTTAACTGGGGTTATTATTTCATGCTACCTTTTTTTCCCCACTTTTCCTTAATTTTCTGTTTTTTTTTATACAGTGAGAGAGTGAGATTTGTTCTTGATATTTTGACATGGACGTATTTTTTTTATCTGTCAAATTGTGTGATTACATTACAAAAAATAAAGAAGAGTCACTCACATTCATTTACATATCTGGTTAGTGCTGTTTTTGATATGCATGGTTTACAGTTGCATTTGCATGAAGAGTGGCAGATCTTCTAAACAATGCTCCACAGTGTGGAAAACATAGTGAATATGGAGAACAAGGGAAGAGTCAGATGAAGAGACTGATAGAAAGAGAGAAAGGGGAGAATTTAGAGATGATAGATCTCTCCACACTCTCCTATATCAGTCCAAACAGCCTGTGTGCCCGCCAAGAGTCTTTTTTTCTCTATCTTTCTGTGTGTCTTCCCATGCCAGACAGATGACAGAATGTGGAGGGAGAGATTTAGGAGGAGAGATGCATAGAGCCGAATGCATAACAGATTCTTGGACCTCACTTTTGGAGATGGTCTCTGTGCTCAAGTTTGTATGCATGGATGTGCATACTTTATGAGCTTTTAGGTACACGCTGAGAGCATAAATATGTGGAAACCTAAGCATTACACCCATCTGTGATCAGGCGTTCATTTGGTGCTATAACAGGCTCCACTCTTGTTGGAAGATGTTGGAACCTGGCTGCGGGGATTTGCTCTCTCACTCAGCCACAAGAGCACTAGTGAGGACAGACACTGATGTTGGGTGATGGGGCCTGGTTCATGGTCTGCGTCGCAGATCATACCAAAGGATAGGGCTGAGGTGCACAAACAATTGATCTCAGACCAGGTGTAGCGATAACAAGACTATTCCACTTGAAGAAATCTGGATTAAATTATTACAATATTACAAGAAATACCATGCAAGATGTCACTGTGTGGCAGATTGTGGACGTTTCCCAGGTGCAAATATGATGCTTTCTTCCCCAGACATATGTTGTGTAATAAATGAAAGAGCGGGTGTAAGAATAGCACAGGGTGGATATACTGTACACGAGCCACAAGCAAGGTTGTAGTTGAGAAAAGAAATGTGAAGTAACTTTTAATCTACAGTGATATTAATAATAGCAGATATAAAATGAGAGCACCTCACAATTATCTAGAGAGCCAAGCAATATATAAATAATAATGATGGCGGGAAGTTGTGGTTTGTGTTGATGACCTTGAATTTGAAGTTGACGTTCAAATAATTGTAATGTCACTGCAGGCTGAAACTGAACTCCTATGATGTTTTTTTTTTGTTACTGCATTTACCTCAGTGCTGTACAGAGACATCAAATGTATCACCACCATTTCAATCCTTGTCTTGTCTCAGACTCGTTTCCAAGTTGCCCCAACTTCAAGTGCACCCAGTTTTTGTCTACGAGAATATGAAGCATGTTTGTGGTAGTGACTGGGATTAATATTAATATTTGGATATTATTCTGAATGTTTCTATTGCTTCTTATTCATTTATAGTTGTGTGATTACTTAGTTTATTCTGTATTTCAATACTTAATTTCATGTCATATTAAAGTGTCTCATATTATGCTCATTTTCAGGTTCATAATTGTATTTAGAGATTGTACCAGAATAGGCTTACATGGTTTAATTTTCAAAAAAACACCATATTTTTGTTGTACTGCACATTGCTGCAGCTCCTCTTTTCACCCTGTGTGTTGAGCTCTCTGTTTTAGCTGCAGAGTGAGACATCTCACTTCTGTTCCATCTTTGTTGGGAGTCGCACATGCGCAGTAAGTACTGCTAGCTTGTCAGTTGCAGAGTATGAGGAAGTGCCAAGTTAGCAGCTACGCGAGCATTATAACGTATGTTACAAAGTGACGCATGTTCGTCACGGAAGTAAAGGCTGGACTACAACAGAGCTGTTTGGAGCAGTTGGTGAACAGTGTTTTCTCTGGAAGATGGTAAGTCCCTTTGGGGTGGACTTTGGGCTTTTTCACTTTGTAAACCTATAACATGCACAAAAAGATATACTGTATAACACAATAAAGGAAAGGGAAAAAGCCAAAAAGCATAATATGAGCACTTTAAGTACTAACTCCTAGTTGTTATGGTGTTTGCATTAGGGTTGTGCCCATTGGCGATGGGATCGTATATCGACGATTGAAGGGTTCAGGTTTTTTCCTATGCTAATATTTTAACTTATATCAGAACTAAGATGTTATAAAATGAATCTAGAATCTTTACCCTAGTGTCCATTTTGAGATGTTTATGGTGGAGCGGCACCTCGGGAAAACCCAGACTAGAAAACCCTAAAAAAAAGAAGTAAATAACCATTTATGATGCCAGTTATCAAAAATCCCCAACGTTAAGCTGGGCGTCATTTTACCCAAAAAGAACCATACTGAGTTGAGCTTGCTTCATGATGCATGCTGCTGCTGTACAGTACATGCTTGGATTTACATATACTGTATGTGTGATACACTGCAGTCCCATTATGATACAAAACTTGCTTAAGAATAACAAAGTTTATATTGGAAAACCCCCTCCCCTTCTCTGTAAGTGTTTTCTAGTTTTATCTAAACCGCGAAGCACAAGAACAGAGGAAATGTTGCGTTGAGGACATCAAGCGGGATTGGAACCCAGTCCCGGGGGACAGCAGTGTGTTTATATATATACTGTATATATAGAGTTTTGTATACGTGTTATTGTTTATTTGGATTCAACCAGCAATCTGCAGTTTTGCTCCCGGGTCGGCTGAAGAAAAAAAAGAAGAAAAAAGAAGCACTGTGAAACATTTTTAAATCGTCAGTCAGCCTCGGGGCGAAAGCCTATAGACTGGGTTCAAAAGTCAAAGAGCTTCACTTTTCGAGCTCGTGGGGAGCTGGTAACAGCAAGATCAAAGGTCAACAGAGAGGAAGTTTAATAAAGAAAGAAAAGGGAGGGCGAGCTGCTGTGGAGTGAGGGCGTTTGATTGATTGTTTCCTGTCTGTGTACCAGTCTGCTCTCTCCATTTTCTCATCCCTTTCGATTGCATGGCTACTCTGTCCACTTCGCTGTCTAATGGTTGTTTATTAGAAACTACGTTGCCAAAGCAATTTATACAATATAGAGAAACACAGTAAGACAACACTGAGCTGATAAATGATTGGGCTTTGAAACATTTACTACATAGCAATATATAATAACCAATATCTATAATAAGCTGAAAGAGTTGTTAAATTTATAATATTTAGCAATAAAATCATTCAAAACACAGAGAGGGCAAATAGGACAATGCAGCTATTATTTGTAGTTTGTGTGCGTGTGTGTGTGTGTGTGTGTGTGTGTGTGTGTGTTGGGTCAACTTATCTTTCTCTCTCTCTCCTCTTTTATGTAAAGCTGCTATTCAACACATTCCTTTGTTTAACCTTCTAATTGGAAGACGTCTAGAAGGAGTCTTTTATGGCATCACAAGTCTGATCTTACATACACACACACACACACACACACACACACACACACACACACACACACTGGTGTGTATAGTCTCCCACAGCGGCTGTGAGAAAGGGAAAAAAAAGACAGAAAGACAAAAAGATCAAATTATCAGCTACATTTAATTACCCATAACTAGACAGGCACAATAACAGTGCTAAATCAAGGATTGTCTGTGCTCGGAAGAGAGAGCGAGAGCAAGAGAGTTAAGTCAGACTGACTCTCTCTCTCTCTCCTCTCTCTCTCATTCTTTTACAGCAGACAGTGTTTTTTCTTTTCTTTTTCGAAGGCATTGCTGCAGAGTGAAGTGATGACAGCTTATCGGATTAGGGATCGCCGGATAATAAATACCCTTGTTTGATTTCTCCACCCATACTCCTTAAACATGATTACTGCTTACTGTTACCGCCAACATGACATTATAGCGCACTGCGCGGCGGCACAGACATTTGCATAATGTTTATAGAGATGGTAAGAAGTGATGGCTGCAGAGGGGAAGGATGCTGAGGGATGTATTGAGCCATCACTCCCCCTCCATCTTTCTTTCTCTTTATCATTTCTGTTTTGTTGCTGTTCTCTTTTGACCTTGTTACCACTTTCCATGGAAACACATGGAGCTGCTGTCTCTGCCTCTGTACACGGTTTTACTGCACTACTTGTGCATGTCTGCTCCCACCTCCAAGATGGTTTACTTAACAATACCTGTAATAAAAGGATGAATAATAGCTAAAATTATTTTTATTCTTAAATGTAATTCCACATTTTTGGACCCAGGTCCAGGTTGGCAAAATGCCTAGCCCTGCCTCTTTTTTTTCCATTAGCAAAGAGCAATGTCATTTTTAACCGGCACTGACCGTCTCTTTTGCCAGGGTAAAAGTCAAACATCACCAATGGTAAATTACATTCGCTGTAGCTAATACACGTTTATTCCATTAAAAAACTTGACGAAAGGCCAAAATGAAACTTGGCTTTTTGTTGGGTCAATGTGCTCTTTGCAAGCGGGTGTCTGTACTTAAACCAAAGATCATTTGTTATAGAAAAGCATATCATTCTAACACCACCGTGCTATTGCAAGTGCAATGTGCTGAGTCTTCTTTAATGGAACTATGAAGCTGAAAAGTGCCATGTCATTTCAGGAGTCAGAACCGCCCAGTTAAACTTTTGATTCATATCATATCGACAGTTTAAAGCTGGACTGCCGAACTTCATATGAATGAACGTCCGTTACACATGCTAACTAAACTTATCACAGACATGGATGTTGTGTTACTGCTCTTGGACTGGTTGGCATTTAATAATAATAATAATAATAATACATTTTATTTAAAGGCGCCTTTTTCTGCACTCAAGGACACCATACAGGGATGCATAAGACATTGAAAGCAGCAACAAAATAAAGAATACAACAACAATAAAAACAACAGAAAGTGGCAGAGCAATTGACATCAAGTGGAATAGGCTGTTTTAAACAGATGTGTTTTGAGTTGCAATTTGAAATGGGGGAATGAATCGATGTTTCTAAGTTGGGGTGGTAATGAATTCCAGAGACGGGGAGCAGAGCGGCTGAATGCTCTGCTCCCTATGGTGGTGAGACGGACGGAGGGGACAGACAGGTGTATGGAGGAAAAGGATCTGAGGGAGCGGGAGGGAGTGGGACCCTGGAGGAGATCAGACAAATATGGGGGGGCGAGGTTGTGGATGGCCCTGAATGTAAACTTTGGACTTTGAATTGGATACGGAACTAGACCGGGAGCCAGTGGAGCTGTTGGAGGACAGTAGTGATGTGGTGGATGGAGGGAGTTCGAGTTATGATGCGGGCAGCTGAATTCTGGACCAGTTGAAGTTTATGGAGGGATTTGTGAGGGAGGCCGAGGAGGAGAGAGTTACAGTAATACTAGTGCAGTTCCCATTCAAAACGTCCCTGTTGGGAACAGGCTGACTTGAAGGGAGGGTGAGATGCAGCGACCTCATCTGCAGGCATATGTCATAAGCATGGGTCAACAGTGTTTGTGTCATTACTCTCACTGCCAGAAGGGGGAGGCAAAAGTTCCGCACTGCAAGGTTTAAACTTATCAGCTTAATAGTTAGTTAATAGCGATTTCCACTGTGCTGACTGACTTAGTTTCACTTGGGAGGACTACATTTTTACATATGTGTCAGTGACATACGGATGCATTTACACATTATGCATTAGATGCTTTTTTAGCATCTGGCTAGAATGCATCCAAAAACCACCTCCCATGCTGGTTTTTCAATCTCTCTTGATCCCTCAACCCCTATTGGTTGCATTAGCTTTGCTTTTTTGATATCAGGTAGCTATATCAAGTGTAAATAGGGCCTTAGATCTGTTAAGGGCTTGAGAAGGATTCTATTTCAATAAGAGGATACTGGATTCAGATTAGATATACTCGGATCCCAACCCAAATCGTGCCACAATATATTGTTGCACCACAATACATAATTGTATTGTATGTTTATATGTGTGATCCTGGCTGCTCATTGTGAGGCCAGTTTGTGGTACAGAGGCCTTAGGCTGGCCGACAGAGTTATCAGTGTTTCTGCTTGACCACAGTGACACTGACCAGACGCCACCCTAACTATGTGAGTGTGTGCCAGTGTATATATCTGTATACTGTGTGTTTGTTGTGTGTGCACGTATGCGTGCGTGCGTGCCTGTGTTGTAGCCACTTTCTGAACTTGTGACCTAGCGCTGAACTTCAATCCATTCTCATTCAGTGAGCATTACACTGAGCCCACTAGCAACATTAGCTAATTACAGCTGGGATCCCTGTTGGCTTTCTTTCCCCCCAGCACGACTCTAAGGCAACAGTGTCTAGACAGACATGGCCGTGATCGCTCTTTCTCTGGAGAAACAGACGCTCGTCTGTTGAAGTCTGTAGCATTGACTATTACTGTTGTCAAAAATAAAGCCATGGTCCTGTTTTCTGGCTGAAGAGTTTAGCTCTTTTTTTTTTCAGCCCTCCTAGTTTGTTGAAAGACTTGTATGATAGTATAATAATCTGCTTTCTTTACTAGGGCTGGTAGAATTAAGATGTGAAACGCTCGATTGACAGATAAGCGAGAGAAATGCCAATGATATTACCTCACTAAATACTGTATTGCTTCTCAATTGAAGAGAACTGAAAGAAGGAAGAAAAGAAGGGTACTAATGTGTAAGATAGAGACCAGAACAGATGCAGGCAGACAGAAAGTTCAAAAGAGAGAGAGAGAGAGTGAGAGAGAGAGCTGTTGTCAACATCCTCTCCAGGGAGACAAAGGTCTCCATTGTAATTCAGTTGTTGTACTGTATTTTGTTTTGATGTCCAATGTTTTGGGCTTTTTGCCAGTGCCATATGCCATAATATGTCTGTGTGAGGTGGTGTTTTATAAGAGCCCCAGCACACAAAGCTGGTCGTCAGGACGTCACTGTGGCCATCCGTCACCTGGGCTTGTGCCGATTGAGGGGATGATTGGCAAATGGTTTTTCCCATGCCGATACTAAAGCGATTTTAACTAACTTAACTTAATCAGAACTAAGATGTTATAAAAAAAAATAGTATCTAGAATCAGCCCCCTACTGTTCATTTAGAGATGTTTCTGGCAGTCAGTGAAAGAGAGCTCTATGTTCTATTACAAGCTAAACACCACGGGCTGACAACACCAGTGCAAAGCAAAGCTCAACTTTACATTAGATATATTCTCAATTTGCATTTCAAGCATATAGAGAGACAGATTAACAGCAGCATGAAAACAGGCTAGTTTGTTTTAGTTGTCTTTCCAGGATGCGTCGTAGTTCCAGTTTATCCCAAGACTATGGGATGGATGTTGAAACCATCGCTTAGTGATAGCCCAGACAAGTTGTTCCACACCAAACTCAGAAACTACTTTCATTACGATCTTGCTTAGTGCTCAAAGGCACTGCCATGTTGAAACAGGAAAAGAGCCATCCCCAAAACAGCACAGTAGGCTGTTGTCTAAAATATCATTATATTGTTGTAGAATTAAGGTTTCCCTAAAAGGTTTTTAAACTCTACCTAACTGTTTGGTTCGGTTCGGATGAGTTTGTTTCCGTTTGTTTAGACTGGTGTGAAAACTGTCAACGGAACTTGAGTGCGGACTGAACAACCGGATTGAAAGCACTTGAAAAGGTGGTTTCAGTCTGCCTTAAGGAGAAATCTGTTGCTGTGTATTTGTGGTGTGAAAGCAGAGCATACTGTACCAACTACTACTAGGATAAGCCTGAATTCCAGAAAGTCAACTATTATTAAATCGATCTGCTGAACGTGGACTGTCAAATAAAATTATCCTTTTTTTTATGTATGAGCCATATATATTTTTATAAAAAAAATCAGCATGAACACAAAACAGTCCAGAACTGAAAGGCAACAATGCATCCTTTCTTTTTTTACTTGGTCTGGACCAAATGAACCAAACTACAGGTGTGAAAGCACCCTGTATGACTTTTGTTTTATCTCTCACACTCCTATTTTAATTTAGTACTTTAACTTGTGATGTTGGTTGCTGGGATGTCCAATGAGAAGTGTGCGCCTGTTTGTGCCTATGGGTAAACGGAACGAATGCTAAAGAAAGGTCAGTCGTTTTTCTGCAGAAAAATTGCTCAGGGTCTTTGGATTGAATAAAGATCTATTGTTGCACCATCCGTTCTCCCTGAAGATTCTTTGATTCGACAAATCGGCCAAAGAAAATCCACAACAACCCTTAGGAGCCTAGCCCAAGCAGTGAAGAACAGCCCCAGAACATACATTACATAAAAAAAGGGCCAGTGTTGTCCACATACTTTTGGCCACATAGTGCGTTTCCTCTCATGCAGCTGCAGAACATACGTCCATATGTTGGTGACCAGCTGGCCGTCAGCTGTAAGCTTTGTGTTGTGTTCAAGAGCAACTTGGAATAGAAGATGTGAGGCGATGCAAACCGTTTGATCAGCCAAGCCTTCGTCAGCGCTAGCTCTTTGAGGTCGCCTTGGAGTGTCAGGGCCCTATCAGAGAGACTGGGCTTCAACATAAACTGGAGGCAGACATCACGGCTGGAGACACCGTCAGTCAAAGTAGTTTGAACCATCGCTTGTGGACAAATAATATGTTATTTCTGTCTTTCACAACAAAGGAAACGTTTGTTTCCACAGCTACCAAATATGAGAAACGCAATTGCTATCGATTTGACAGTTAGCACGACAAAGCACTGCATGTGACAGGTACAGTATCTCCCTGGTGAAACATGCTGTCGATTTAATGACTCTCCTGACGTCTCTCTCTGTTTTTTCACTCTGTATGCTTACTGCCTCCTGCAAGTATATGCATTGATGAATGTTTTCTAAGTCTTTGCATTGGTTGACTGAGTTCACTGCATGAATTAAAATTTAATTTTCTGGATGCACACTGACAGCATTATAAGTATTGTAAGAGTGAACAGCACCAATCAATGTGAATATACTTTACACTTAATAATGAAAACAAAAAACACATTGAGCGTGCTTCTTGCTTGGGGTTGAAAATGACCCCACAACGATGACCTAGTTGTACAATCCTGAATGAATGTATTTTCAGGAAACAATAAACGGTAGATAAAGATATTATGTTCCCTTCATGGTGATTTCTGGAGTGGCGCAAGGTCATATTGTTAACAGTAGCTTTTGCATTGTTTACATTTTTGTTCCAAAAATGCTTGTGTCTTACTCCACTGCAGTCTTATTTGATTGAGCTTTTCCTTGGAGGCAATGCATAAATCATAAAACATTTCCTATCAAATCCATTTAAGGAAGTTCAGATGAGTGAACAGTTAGGGGAAGAGGGCTATTAGGCCACAACAATGTTTGTGTGTGCGTGTGTGTGTGTGTGTGTGTATGTGTGTGTGTGTGTGTGTGTTTGTGTTTGGCGGACATGAACTTATCAACACTATTACCATCTAGCCATGTGGCCTAGGAGCTAGCACACACACACACACACACACACACACACACACACACACACACACACACACACACACACACACACACACACACACACACACACACACATCAGGCCAGGCCACACTGCCTGTTACTCCGAGTGTCCTGGCTTGGAGACCCAACAGAAACAGACAGCGCCAAAATATCACTGCAGGGTTCCCATGTCAACACTAGCAGATGCAACATTAATTCAATCAGCCATGGGAAGTCACTGAGCGGAATGGGTACGAGAGAGCCAGCATCTCAGAGTTTTTTTAATGGGTCATTTTGGTGACACTAGTATTTAGGAAAGCCATCCCAAATGTAATTTTCATAGGGCTTAGGACATTTCCTTGGGGATCAAAATACTTTTTAAAATGATTTCCTGATATTCTTACAGGGACTTGATTAGAGGAAGTTACACATTGATAACAACGTGGTGATGTTGGTGGGAGTGTTTTGCCTTAACATTTATGAAGTATAGTAGCCTATTCCTCCTTATCATGCAGTGTCACACTGATTTGTTTTTCCTTTTTTTTTTACTTACTTCTCTATTAATTATGCCCGCTTTTCTCTTTGTTAATCCTATTCAGTTTGGTTCATTCTCTGCATTGGTATTAGCAACACATGCCTGGGATTGTCACTGAATGTTTATGTACGGCAGCAGGAGATCACAAAAACTGTCAGAATTACAAGTCAATTAATAATATATAATATATAATATAATAATAATCTTTAGACTCAGTCTTGACACAACAAAAAGGAGAAGAACTGTCATGGCTCAGTCTACATTGTTTCTGCTTTGCTGGCCAACAGTTCCCTACCTTTTTGGCACCACAGACGGTTTAATGTTGACAGTTTTTAGGATATGCAGATGGAGGAGCTGTGGTGGGTGATGGTGGACTGATTACCTCCCATATGGATGACCTTCTTAAGTGTCCTGTTGTTGTAGGTGTGGAAGTGAATGTGGAGGAATGATGTAGCACACGTCATGCCAAGTTCCAGGTATTTCTGCTCAAATTGCCTATAAGCCTATAACATTATGTAGTTATTATTCAGCTTTTCTTTCTGAATTTTAAGGCTCTGTTCAGACCTGGAATTAACATGCATCCTGGGTGATCTGATCACAAGTGGACAGCTCTAAGTACAGGTGTGACAGGAGGAACACACCCAGCATGCATAGACCTTTTTCACGGCAGATGTCATAGTAGGAAAAGCACAGGTGTATTCAAAACCATTAATGATGGCTGCATTCCACTTAGGAGAGGCCCTGGTATTGTGCATGCTGACTCACTGAAATAGCTTACTGGGACACTTGATGGAATTGAGCCTTCGTTAAGGTCATCAATTTCAGCTGTGCTTCTCCTACTATGACAAGACAAAATGTCTGCTGTGAAAAAGGTCCATTGAAGATGCGTTGAGATCCGATCACTCACACCACATTCGGAGGTGCTTTTGGTCGCATATGGCCACATTCTTTCAGCGGGGTGTACGCAAATGTGTCCTGGGCCACATAAAGGACCATTCACTGGCTTTGTCCACCACATCTGAGCTATAGGTAGCTCTTTGTATTTTGGAACATTAGTATTTTAGAAGTATCTCTCATGTAACAGAAACCACTGAGAGTGAATCAGGGTTTCTTTTGGTTTTAAATGTTATTATCGTACTGTCGCTGATTTCACTCAATTTTTTATTTGTCACATGAAATTGTACGAGATATGATGTGTTGCTGTTTTTGTTTCGGCACCCACCCACCTGCTCTCATCCATGGCTTTCTGAAGCCTGGGTGTTGGCGGGATGGAGGTCAATAACCTTATATTTAGGTTTATAAAACGTACCCGAAAAATACGCCTTTCGGCACACAGACACAGGACCAATCTCATTGCCCCCCTTAACCCTAAGCCCCCAACCCTCACTGACTTTACTGACGTCACCTGATAAGTTACGGAGTTCAAGAGGCTGCAAATAAATGGTATAATTTACAAAGGAATGGGACAGAATTTTACGGCAAGATATCAGCTACCTTTACCACGCCAAAACATGTTAGGTACAATTGTGGGGCTTTTTATTTGACTTTCTTTTTGGCCTTCTTTATGGCCAAGGAAGATTTGAATGTCTTCCTGGGACTTTACAGTGGAGGAGTCAAATAATCAATTTACGAATTTTTGTCAGAACTGCCGCATTAGGCAAAATTAAATTTAAAATGAAATTGATGTGAGAGTAACAACTGAAATGTATACACACACAATAACCACGACAATGTTTTCATTAACATATGTACTTCTGTATGTGCAAACAGAAATAATGTATGTGTTTACTTGCATACAGAGCAGGAAAGTGAGATCCGATCACAAGAGGTTACTAGAGATGCATTTGGAGACATTCTACTGCCAGGTATAAACACATGTACTTAGATCGGATCCCCAAAGATGCACGTTAATGCCAGGTCTGAACAGGGCCATAGTTTCCCTCCACAAATGTTCTGTGGGGACTTTGCATTGGTCAGGTGCGATTCTGCATCTGTTTTAAACCCTGGTAGGACAATGTTAGGACTTCACTGGGAAAAGGGACATTGTTTTTTTTTGGGGTTTTTTCCAGTAATTCTTAGTAAGAGCAGTGATTTAGCTGTTAGCGCTAGTTAAACTTCCTTGACAGAAAAGAAAAAGACGTCACAGCACTGGATTCACTGTTTGTCTCTCTGAGGTGAAGTGCTAAAGAAATCCCTCCCTTCCCACCTTCTGTCTCTCTCTGTCTCCGTCCCAGTGGAATATAAAACAGATTCAATATTTGCAGAGGGAGTATTGGATGACCTGTGAAACAGAAACACAGGTTGGTCTGTGTGTGTCTAGCTAATCTGTGAAACTCAGAGAGACACAGAAGCAGACAAAACACAGCGCACAATGACATTTGTGTCTATAACTAGTCACACTGTAAAGGGGGGGGGGATAAGTGAAATGTCCATGGATATATTCGTGCAAACATGGTTCAACTGTTGTTTATCCTCTGTGACATTTTCAGGGAAAACATGCCTGACAAAGAGCATGATTTGTAGATGTGTTTAAAGGCTGCTGTGTATCAGTGCAGTGACTTTTAGAAGACCGCTTCAGTTAGCCTGTAACTCTTTCTCGAGCATACAGCATGCTGTTCTCTAATCCCTCTTCATCCTTTCGGTGTCATTTGCAGTGCGAAGTGCTGCACTGTGCAATCTGGCTGACGTTAAGCATATCCTGCCATTCAGCTCCTCTTCTTTACCTCCTCGACTAGTAGCTTACTGTGACACAATCTGTCCACTGCATTCTTTTTTTTAAAGCTATTCATCCAGGCAATGTTTGCTGAGCACACATGTTCTATTACGACATCTTTCTGCTTTGCTTCCATGTAAATTCTACACATTTGAACTTGCTCAGCAATGCTACAGTTACTGATGTTGGCCACTGAGCAGCTGCTGGTTGAAGGGCATGTCTTTAGTAGGTTAAAAAGAGGCTTTAAAAGCAAGTGTATGTTCACCCAGTTTAACATACAACAGTTTTCCACAGGCAAAACTCAAATGGGTCCAAAAGCACAAAGGCAAATTAACCTGTACAATATTTTTCAAATATTATGGGGAATAATAGAAGACAGGTCCCAGGAAAGTAAGGGTTCCTAAAGCCAAATCCAAACCTAAATGAGGAATTTCATAGTATGGATCCTCGGTTATGTGACAATGTGACAATCTCTACCCCCCATGTAAATCATCTGTTGTCCTGTAACTGAAGTTCCAGACTTACATTAATGTAAGTGATAATGGTTGTGATTGTGCTCCTCACCTTTTATCTGATAAATTAGTTATCAGTTGTTTTTCCTCACTTTGCTTTCTTTCCCTTTCCTTTCTTTCTTTTCTTTTTTGCGACCCTGATTTTACTTTCTTGGAGAACGCTGCTGTGTCAACTCAAAGCACGTTGACACGCATCCACTATTATTAAATTTTTTTTGGGGAGGAGATATACAAAGTTCAGTCTCTCAACCGATTTATTCAGGCAATTAAAACATTGCAAAAATAAACTTTTCATTCCAAGCTCTTTGAGAAATTCTATATACCTATTGTATAAAAAAAAATCTTTGGGACATTAAAGGCAAACTATCCGTATCACAGCACTTATTATTTGAGACTTAATACAGTACTGATGTTGATATTTGAGAGAAATCAGACAAAAAATATATCTGTACTGAGCAGAACATTTTACAATTGCAAAATAAACATGTTCTCTGGTAAACAAGCTATGTAAATTTCTAAATTAACCTTAAAGAAGTTAAAAAACTTCTAAATGAGGGCGCACATGTAAGTAGTTCTTTTGTATATTATGGTGAACTTGTGTTTGTTGTAGCAGTGCTTTGCTATTGAGAACAAGGTAGCATGCTAGCGTTAGCATGCTAACGCTACGAGCTAACGGTTGCGGTTAGCCAGCTCGTTTCGGCTTGTGATGTCACAAGCCGAGCCGATTTTGAACAGCTCACCCAGAGACTGAAGGCAGGACACATTCAGAAACCGTATCTCACTCAAAACAGCATGGATGGATTTTTTTCAAAGTTTGTATGTGTGTGGAAGCACCAGAGACACAAAAGAACACCCCAAATCCCAGAAAAAGTGTTTTTTTTCATAATATGGGCACTTTAAAAAGATTTATTTTTCCATTTTTGTACTGCAATTACTTTAGGTCAAAAGCTGAACTCCACCAATGCTAATGTGATATGCCATTGATGGTAATACTAGATTTACTGAAACTTTGGCTCAAAAAAAGGTTGGACCCATTGGAAGTTCCATATGAATCGTGACTTCACCACCATTGTGTCCTAGCTGTTCTTTTGCCCAATCTGTGAGGGATTTGGATGTAGCCACGGGGTGCCAAGGAGTGGGGCAAATCAACATGTGCTGGGGGCAACAGAAGGTGTATGTGTCTCTCTCTTTGTGTGTGTGTGTGTATGTGTGTGTGTGTGTGTGTGTGTGTGTGTGTGTGTGTGTGAGTGTGTGCATGTGTGTACAGACACTAATCTGCTATGAGGGGGGTCCAACAGGATTAGTATAATCAGGGGTTTGTGAGGACCCCCTTCCAGCCCCCCTGTGCGTTTCCCCTCCTTATCCCATCATCCCTCTGCTCTGCCCACCATCCACCTCCTCATCCCTCCTTCCCGCCTGCCCCCGACAACCTCTTCATCTCTCGATCCTTCCCTTTATCCCTCTATCCTTCCCTCAGTCTCTTTCCTGCCGCTCAATTCCTCATTCTCATCCCGCACTTCCCTTCATCCCCCTGACCTCATCCTCTTACGCTTATCCTTATCATTACCTTCTACATTGTAGGCGTTTAGCTCAGCAGCTTGGAATTACAAGCTCTCGCCCGAGTGGAGTGCAGTTCTGCGATACCGAGCATCAAAGTTTAGACGTCCCAGATGTGCGGGAACAGTCCGATATCCTCTGTGAACACTGACTGGCCACATGAGAGCAGCACCTGGAAAAGCAATTCAGAGTGAGGAAAGTGTCAGGATGTAGAGCTGCAATGCAGATTCAAGGTGCCGAGGTTAGAAAGTGCTGATATCCTAACAACAGATACAACCGAAATAGAAACACAGACAAGCACAGCTTTGCATACAAATGTCTGCTCACTGAGGCATCGTTTTTTTTATTTTTTATTTACACTCCACACCAGGGAAGATTTTGCTTACGTCCTTTATTTTTATGTCATAGTCACTATGTCTGATCCAGATATTGTTGTTTTTCGAGACAAGTTAGGCTACTTAGAAAACACTTGTTCTATGACACTTGTAGCCACTCTACAGGCGTGGCTGTAAGGATGGCTACTGTATGTCAGTCTGTTGCTCCACCACTTTGGTCCTGAAACTGAAAACTCTCAACAACTATTAAATGGATTAGCAAAAGATTTTTGTACAGATGTTCATGGCGCCTAGAGGATAAAGCCTACCGGCTCTGGTTATCCCCTGAATTTTCCTCTGTGAGGTTGACGTATATGTTTTTTAGTGGTTTTTGATGGATTCCAATGAAAAAGGGGAAAAATGAATGCCTCTTTTGGGTTAAATTTGAATCCATCTCATAATGTATCTGACTTATCATCTAATGCTAGCCTAGAAATCTAGACGCACCCTAGCGGCAGCATATTTAATTTGCAGCCAGGGGGGGGGGTAGGCACTCTCCGTTGGCTTGCGAGCTGGAAAAACCAAACCCTGGTCAGGCCAATCACATTGTGTAGAGTCGGTAGACGGGCTTATGGCTGCTGCTGCTGCTGCTGGGAACAGCGGTCTTCTGGAAGACTTGGAGTTAAGCTTTTCTTTGAGAAAAGAACAAAGAACTGCACAGAAATCATTCTTAAGAAAGGAAGATGTGTTCGGAGTTTTGCCGACCGGATACGGCAAAAGTTTAATCTATCAACTAGCTTCGCTACCTTCTTCGTTGCTTTGCCTGGTTGTAGCGCTATCCTATTACATGCAGAGGGAATTTGAAAGACAACCGTTTATCCCACCCCATGGATGGTGAGTTCCCAGACCCAACATCTTGATGTGGGTCTGGCTTGTCAGGCAAATCTAGTGCCATTGTGAGGTCAACATTTTTATCTGTTCGCTACTTTGGTTCATGACCTACCAGTAAAACTAATGTCATACATGCCATGTATTTATGGACGTTAATTCTGAATGGAGATCAAAGGAATGGCTAACATTGGAAAAAAGTTGCACTGTTTGCAGATTGCACGTTGAAACGCTGAAATGGTGTTTGACATTTGGCAGTGGTGTGTCAGTCAGGTGCAAAGATATGTAAACATAGCTGACGAAGTAATAATGGAGATGGCTTTTCTGTAAGGACATGCATGAGTGTGTCATGACTGAAGATTCGGATCCCTTTGGTTTAAGATTCCGAGGCTCCTCCATGTTCTCAGCCTTCTGTCTGCATATATCTTGTTAAATGCTCCACTATATCCCATCCCCTCAACCATTTATCTTCCTCCCTCTGTCATCTACCCCCTGATTTCAGCACTGGCTCCTCTATACAGTAACTCAACACTCCTCACACTCAGCCTCATCTACTTATCTTCACCCTTTCTAAAGGTCATTACACGCACAGCCTGTTTTGCCAGATTAAAATAGAGGCCTATGGAAAGGAAGATGGGGTATGTCATATCTGCCAGCCTCCCACCTTATCAAACACATATGCATACAGATGCGGACACACACACACACACACACACACACACACACACACACACACACACACACACACCACACACCACACCACACACATGGATGTAAACACAAATAAATGCTCTGGTAAGGAAATACACCTGTGCAGACATGCATATGCACATTTACCCCCAAATACATATTTTACTCATACTGTACACACACGGAAGTGCATGAATGTTTATGAATGCTCACAGTCACATACATACACTCCCCCACACCTGCATGCATTCTGTCACAAACTTCTATACGTGCAGGCTGATAAACCAGTACACACATTCTCTCCCACACACTTGTGCAGTGAAACACATACCTACACACACACACACACACACACACACACACACACACACACACACACACACACACACACACACACACACAATTACATTCACGCATTAAACATCTGAAGAGCAGTCATGAGAATCGATAGATGCTACAAGGAAAATGCGTAACTTGGAAATAAAAAAAGAAATAAAGAGATGTCTTTGAGAGTGAAGAGGAAAATAAGCGGGGAAGGAGGAGTTTATGAAAAGAAAGAGGAGGAGGCATGGAGAAAGGGATAGCAGGCCTTGAAATAAAACCGAGAGAAAAAGAAACGGACCCAGCCTTTAGAAAAGGAGTTAAAAAAAAGATTGGAGGTGGGGTTTATTTAGATTTATTTTTTGTGGAAAAGAGCTGGAGGGCGTTGAGAGGAACGGAGCATTTGGCTGCCAGTGATGCCAGAGCCTAGAGGAATACAGATGAGTTTGAATTCACAGATGTAAAAAGGACAGAAAGGACCGCTCTATAAAAAATAACTAATAATAGCAAAGGTAGTCTCCGTCAGTGGCGCTCTGGCTGGTACAACAAGAGGTAACAAATTGGGATTCCATGGTCGCACAAGTCTCCCTCGCTGTTTATTGTGGTTGTGGTTGACATTGGTTGGCCTGTTTTATTTGTTTAAACACTCTCATTTAATGTTGTTGAATCCTCAAGAAATCAAATCCGTCTCGTTATTTTTTGCAGTGTGCTGTCGCGCCTTCTTCCCTACGCCCCCTCCCTCTTCTCTTGTTTGTTGTTTGAGTGAGTGAGTGTATGTGTGTGCTCATGTGCGTGTATCCATTTCTTTGAGAGGGTCAAAGCCTTTTTATAATGTGTGTGTGAAGCCCCCGTGTTTTTCACATGCAGATCAGCCACATAAGCCTCTCCACACAGGCTTTCACATGGACCTGCTATAGTCTTCAACTTTTCGACAAAACCCACTTGTCCTGTATAGTTGGCTGACTAGCCACCAGCTCCTTTCTATAGACACAATGCTCGCTGGCTGCTGTGGCTGTTGACTCGGCTGACGGTTTGAGGGTCCTGTTTATTCTGGTCAGATTCTGAGTCAAAGCTGGAAAGAAAGTTTTTGCAATCACGTTTTGAGTGTTGACAGTCTGTTTTTCTTAAAATAAGTGTGAATGTTGTTGTTTTTCCTCCAGTTTTTAGCCCAGTTTTCTGCTACAGTACATGTACTGAAATGTACACGTAAATGTACATTGTGGGGCTGTCACTTTTTCCATAACAAATTTCATATAAATGAAAAGAAACATGTTTAACTCATGTTTCCAACAATAACCAAAGTTGCTGAGGGTAACATGCATTAGATCAGAGTGACAACCTTGTGCACTGAAACACAATGAATTTTAAATTCCAACATATACATATTACAAATCAAATCTTAAAAGTTTGTACTTACTGTCATTCTAGGGCAAATCCTGGGAAAAAGAAGAAAAGATAACTCCACTTGGGCACTGTGTGTGTGTGTGTGTGTGTGTGTGTGTGTGTGTGTGTGTGTGTGTGTGTGTGTGTGTGTGTGTGTGTGTGTGTGTGTTGAGGGAGGGGTGGGGGGGATGTGGTGCACTTTTTATATTATATTCTAATCTCCAGCATTTTAAATTTGACTTCCTGGAGTGGAGGTTCTTCAGCAGCTCCTAAAACCTGCATTTTATTGGCAGGAGTTGTGTCTGTTGCCTAGCAACATATCTCATTGGCCATTAGCTCATCTTATGTGTGTGCATGTGTGTGTCTGTGTGTGTTTTCCAGTTGTTGCAATCTGCATTGTGTGAAGGCAATCTTAACCTCAGCTCACTCTGTTTTATTGCACTGTGTCCCTATAGGGCCACACCATTACAGACACAAAAAGAGCACACACTGATGATTTCCAGAAAACACACACATAGAAATTCATGAATTATTAATCTGAATTGGAGGGTAAAACCATTCACTGTATTTTCTATATGGATGCTATTCACTTCTGTGCCACCAGCAATAAACCCAATATTCTAGAAACACTTCAGAGAAATCAGTGATTTTCTTGCAGTTTTGACGCAAGAAAAATGAAATAATAAATCTTAATATCAATTGCAGTGCATTGTGGGACGAAAGTCTGAATTTCCAAAATGCTTTACTAAGTTGTCTTAATTCAGAAAAACTGTCCAAATTGCAACAAATGCCCCATTTTTCTCTTATTGTTCCTCTCTCCTCATTAAGGCGCTGTGCCCGAGCTGTCCTTCCAGAAATATAATTGAAAGCAGGGAGAAAGGCAAATGTTGCTTTAATCTCATTTGCAGGCGAACAATGGGCCTGGGACTACGCTAAATTCATAAAAGTGGTTTAATGCAATGAAATTTAATGAGGTAATTTGTGAGCGAGATGGTGCAAGTGTCCTGCCGTGTGCAAGGGTATACACACACTCACACACACATATATATACAGGAGGGCAGACACACACACACACACACACACACACACACACACACACACACACAGAAAGCAAATCTGGCACGTTGTATGAATATTTATAATAGGGGTGAACGAGAGAATATTCAGTCAGACAGGAGTTTTTATCTGTGCGGACTGTGGAGCACTCGTTTGTGTGTGTTATTTTAGTAGATAGCTGAGTCATGCTGTGTGATAAAGTTCCTCACAGTTGAATCCATAAAGCTGCAGGCACCCAATCATCAATGTTCAAAAACATTGACACAAAATCCAAGATTCAAGGCATCATTGTCATTTGAACGGACATGACTGGAGTTTGACTCTTTAAAACCATGCATGCATACCCTCTGGCACAGTGGTGTAGTCTACGTGATACGTAGGCGTACGCAGTATACCCAATAAGAAAGCTTTCCATATACCCACTTAAAAATGACATGCAACAATATACTTTCCATTATAATTTTGATATATTTTGAATTGCCATCTGTTTTTTTTCTTCGCATTGGCTAAATAAAGGTATTTCCATCCATAAATTGTTGCAAAAAAGTGTACCAGACCCCCCACTATGATATGCCCCCCCCCCCAAGGCCCATCCTGGCCCATACTTATACAGTACAGTATACCCACTACAATACATTAGACTACACCACTGCTCTGGCACCCAAACACACACTGATCTGTCCATATGGGATGCTCCTTTTGATCAAGCACAGATGGGATTAGGTCTTTAAATTTGACGATCGGAAAAATAAATGACCATGGTTTTACTGCTTCATCTGTCATAGATGGCCGGACTCAACCTCTCATGTGTCTGAGGCAGTTAACATCCCTTTCTGGCGCTGTCGACCTCAGTGGGACTCGACTGTCACTCAGGCAGGCATTTTTTGAAGCAGCCAGTACCTAGCCCAGCACGGTTCCACATCTCATCTTTTGAAAATGACTGAGAGCCAGAAAGATGGCCAAATAATGAATTGAAAACAAAATGACAGGCCAAGCAAGACAGGCGCCTGTGTTAGCGTACTAGAAGCTAATGGAGCTAACAGATCATTCAAAGAGGTTTGCAGGTTGTGTTTTTTAGATTATTCTTTTTAGATCTCATTTAGTTTGTGCATTAAAACAGTGGTTCCCAACCTTTTTGGTCTAAGGTACCCCCACAGCCCTTTCAGATGAACTCACGTACACCTTCATCAGTTCCCAATGTATGTACCAAATGTTAACTATTCATTATATAAAAGTGGGTATTGTTAATTTTATCATACTTGTTGAACTATAGTTACTACTAACTATATTTAGATTAGTTTTGACAGCAATCTTACTACTACTACTACCACCACAATTTGGAGTAAAGCTGAAATTTGTAACAGTTTGTCCATTACTTTTTAACCATTTCAGTCGCTATGCACTACGTATCTATTTAAACCGTTTAGCCATTCCTTTTAGCTAACTATTTTAAACAGTTTATCCATTACTTTTAGCTAACCATTTTAGCCGCTTATGCACTACTTTAAGCTAACTTTACCCATTTATCCATTACTTTAAGCGAATCATTTGAACTGTTTAGTCAATACTTTTAGCTAACCATTTTAGCTGCTTAACCATTACTTTTAGCTATTTATTTCTACTATTAATGAATGGATTCTACTAAGTAATTTATCCATTACTTTTAGCTACCTGTTTAAACTTGCTAACTAGTTTCCAATCACTCTTACATAACTTCAACATGTAGTGTTCAGGTGTTAAAACTGATAATTCTTTGAATCAAATCATAATTTAATTTTTTTTCAAATTAGTTGAGCTTCTCCACAATCTTTCCACGCACGCCCTGGCGACAGCAGAAGTACCCCCTGGGGTACAAGCACACCTGGTTTGGATTGTGTTAAAAAACCTTGTTGGACTGAGTGCTGAAATTAAAAGCTACGAATGATTCTCCGTACTCATATGTAATGACCTAGATTCAGTAACAGAGAGAGTGCACATGCATGTGTGTAATGTTATGCTAAGAAATAGCACCAAATGGTGGTTTTTATTGGATTGGCTTAAGATATAAGACACACACACACACACACACACACACACACACCCCACCCGAGTTCCTCTATTGC
>NC_135861.1:6849886-6867386 GCF_031162955.1 Sander vitreus | reverse complement strand
ACCCTTACCCTCACCATAACCATAAGCTAATTCTATCCCTAATCCTAAAACCAAGTCTTAACCCTCAAACAGCCCTTTAAACTTGTGGGGTCCAGCATTTTGGCATCACAAAGCTGTCGGGACCCCACAAGTATACTGGACTCCCGGTTTTTGGACCCCAAGAATATAGTTAAACAAGCCCACACACACACACACACACACACACACACACACACACACACACACACACACACACACACACACACACACACACGCCACACACAGAACAAGAGAGCTTGTTTGTGTCTTTCCTCCGTCAGCTCCTTTACTCCTTAATTGATCTTTAATAACTTCACTTGTCTTCCTTCAGTTACAAGCATCAGCCTGTTAGCTTGAGTTTAGTCTTCCCACCCAGTTAGCTTGTTTTCTCTTCTCTCAGGAGTCCCATGAGGCTGAGAAAACAACCTCATTCAGAGCTGCCAGCTTTGGTTTTAATCACCATGTTTTTCTTTTCTATTAATAGAAAGGAAGGAAAGCACACACACTTTGCTCAGGCTTTTATTGAAGCTGTTACAGACAGAGTCACATGCAGGAAGATGTATTTACACTGAGAGGAGACAGTTGCTCTTCAATATGCAATATTTTCACTCATAAATTCTATTTTGATGCTAAAGATCACAAGATTTTAACATTTAGCCAGTTCATGGCAGCATTACATTATGTTACTATTAGGTTAGTCTGGAATTGCCAGACCTACGGTATCTCCACAGCTCTGTGGAGATAGGTCTGGCTACACCACACATACACTCCTGGATAGGAGAAAAAAACACTTAGGGTTGTTTGAATTCTTTTAAACCAATCACAATCGTCTTGGACGACGCTAATCTCTGGTCAGGAACTTGTTTTGTTGGAACATTTGCACCCTGCTAAAGAAAAGGTCACATACAATATGAATTGAAGTTAACTGTTGACACAACACAGTAACGTGAGCTATATAAATTAGCTGGATTCATGGTTACGTAATTTGCTCTTACCAGTGTATCCCCTTGTATTTTGTCCATAGCAAATCCCCACCAATCGGTCCCAAAACGTCCAAGTTGGAGAGTATAGCCGTAAACATTTTCTTTGTAAATCTTTACAATCATTCCCCAAAAGAACCAAGCAGGCCTGCCTTGTTCCACAGTCCAAATTTTCTTCAGAACTTGCCATTTTCAGCATGTACTGTAGCTTGGTAGCTCGAGGGTTCTGGTTGTTGTTTAGCGAAGCAAGCGCAGTTTAGAACGGCAACACAAAGAAAGCGGAAGGTGAGGGGACATCCGGCAGGAACTTTAGGTGAACGCATGACCTCTGTGATTTTGGACAAGTTTATATTATAATTACAGTGAAGGATTACAAGTGAAACCAGAAGGGCACTCAGGGAGCACAGACCTCCACCAAGGCGCTTTATCTCACAATGAATGCAGTGTGAATTTTCCCAGTCTGGAACTCATTTTTCCCATCATTCCGACACCACGTGAATACAGCACATACGCCCTATCATGCAATGTTAACGAAACTAAGAAATGATTTGCGTATCCGCCCTGTGATTCGAATCCGCTCCAAAATGTAATGGGTTCTTCCTTGGCCCACGCTACACCCTTCAACCGAGTTTCATGATTCCGTAATCCTGCTGACAGGCAGACAAACAAACAAAAAAGGTACAAACCGAAGCGAAAACACAACCTCCCTGGGTGAAGGTTAATGTAATGATGTGGAGAAGTCTGCACTTTTCCAGAAATATTTTCCCTGCTGCAGCGTTAAATGATTTTGTTCACTAGCGTCACGCTTCAACAGGACTTGAAGCCTCAGAATGTTTTAATACCAATCTGCTGTGCATGTGTGTGTGTGTGTTTGCATGCCCGTGATGGAGGTTAAGAGTGACAATGGCCGCGTTGTTTCTCGCAGCAGCTGTGATCGGTTAGAAGCAGACACAGAGACATTTTGTGTGTGTGCTTTCCACTGGCGTCCATGTGGTGCCAATGTGACTGCAGGATGGTCGCACCTCACTAATCATGACATCATGGTTTCCACTGGGCCGTTTCCATCCCTCCTCGCTCTGTTTTCTGCCCTCCCTCTGTCTCTCCATTCATCTCCAATGACGCTGAACTTCCTATCTCTGTAGGGCAAAACCGCTTCTGCAAGCTGAAAATGTTCTTCCTTTTTCGTCCTTTCGTCCTTTCTTTCTTTCTTTCTATGTATGTAAGTATTTCAAGCGAAAATGAGAGACAGAAAAATTAAAGACCTGGTGAAAAATACAAGAAGGAAGGATGGAGGGATTAGGGCACTCAAGAGCTGGATCAGTGTCTTTTACTGCCTGGCACAGCAAACACCGAGGCCCACCCACAGCAAAAAGGGAATCAATACATGCCCACATTCCTCCCAAGCTTACCACACACACACACACACACACACACACACACACACACACACACAGCTGCTGACACTGGCATATAATCACTCTTACTGTATGCATGCACACATACAGTTCAATAAACATGTTATTTCCCCTGCATAACCCTGTGGGAAAACACTGTCAAGCATGTATAATTGCTTTTTAAAAGCAGCGACTCGCTGACAAACTTGGAGAGTAACTTAGAAAACTTAGAGTAAGACATCATGTCAGTACTTTTCTCAAAGTAGCATAAGGAAGAGATAAAATGGGGAGGAGCAATTAGGGGGCCCCTAGAAGCTGTAATAGTCCGCTCATCACACCCACAATGCAGACATTTTGGACAGAACAAAAACAATGCCAACTTTCTTCATTATTTATCTATTCCAAAAATGTCAAGTTTGTCTTAAGGGTGGCACAAGATTAAAGCCAAAGGATTCATTAAAATCGATATTGTTTATACCCTTATGCCAGATAGTAGCAGCACGGGAATGTTCATGAGTCACCAAATACATTCCTCTGGGTATGGTGAATGTGCACAGCAGAGTTTATGAAAATCTAGTTGGACCAAGGTATTGGTGAACGGATACATTATATTTGAGCTAATGTTGATGCTGGACGTTTGGACAAAAGGCTTAAATCCCCCTTTCAATACCACGCATATAGTGCCACTCGGCCAGCCATGCCAAAAGACTTATTTATGAACTTCAGTACTCAATGGAAAATAATCTCCAAATGAAATAGCACAACGTGGTGTCAACAGAAAACAAAACACTTTTACCCAGGAAACGCTCGTTCGTTCCGTGGGAGTGTTTGAATCCAAACCACAATCTTTTCCCTAAACTTTAGTCGTTTTGGTAACTTAACTGTCATCGCTGCATGACGCTCACTTTTTCTGGCTAAACTCCACTACCATAGCTCCTGAAAGGACCGTCATCTGGCGCTGCCTGTAGCTGGCTCGCAGTCACCTATTGGCGGCTAAACAACTGTCGCTGGTAGCCGGCATCCCGGAGCTCTGTCGTGGCTAAATACATCCAGCAACTGCTGCTCAGATTGTATCGTTCCATGGCACTATGTGTTCATGTTACAGCGCTTTAGTTTAAAATACTTCTGTTTTAGGTATAATACATGGTCTATTCGTGAAGTAGCATTGATCACTTTGAGAGGGGGGGGTACATTTTTTTCACCACCGGGGATAAAAATAATTCTTCAGAGGCAGGGATATGTAGACCAGAAAGGGGGAAATCGCACGCATCCCCCACTGCAAATCTCACCCTGGATGTATGCTTAATACATCTGATGCTAAAAAGAGACAGATTGTGTTAATCAAACTGTCATGGACTCCATATTATAAACATTGAAATTCACATTCCAGTCAGACAACTTTTGTGCAATAGATTGTTTTGGTAATGTACAATATGTACAGCATTGATATGTGACGGCTAGACGCTGACCTCTCCCCAATCTGCCACTATTGTACCAAGTAATCCAGATGAACGGATTGGACATGTTTTTTAAGTTTTCCATTTGGTTCAAAGTGAGGTTAAATCTGTCAGAATCACTTGAAAGGTAGCGTATTTATCGCTGGCTACAGTTTCCACAAAGATAAGGGAACTTGTCCACCCTGAACACGCACACACATACTCACACAAACACAGAAGTGACTATTGACAACTCCACGTTTTGACGCTCCATGCTGACAGTTTTTTTCCCCCCCTCGCACCCTCACACATTCCAGTTCACTCATACAGCCTGTGGGGCCCCTTGAGGTCGCATTTAAATGATGACACTGTCACATCTGCATCAACCAACATTCAAGCTGATGCCTTTTTATTCACAAGCCCAGAGCTGTGAAGAAGTTGGTTGGTTTGGGGGAGTGACAGGAGATCAGCCCAGGGATAGTGCTCTGTTAGCGGGCGGGTTTCAGACTGGCTCTGTCATGGTGGAGGTGGTGGAAGGTTTTGGAGCGGCAGAGAGCAGTCTGTGGAGAATATTAAATTCACTGACGAAGCTTTCTTCTTCTCCATTTATGCCCTTTTTTTTGTTCACTCATCCTCACCTCAAAACCACTTTTTCTTACCCTTCCCACAGCTGTCGTTCTTTCTTTTTTTAAATCAAAAACCAATACTACTTTGCTACTGACAGTATTACTGCTGGTAGCTCTACTTTTCCAATTGAGTTATATAACAATATTTCCTAAAAGTATATCTATTAAAAATAAAGAAAAATGAATAAATTAAAATACCTGTGCAGATGTTTTGTAAAACATTTTAATAGGCTTCAGCAATAATTTCCATTTCTATGAAAACATCACTTAGGAGCTCGTGAACAGTTTGACTGTTGATATTTATTGTGGTTTTATTGGGATTGCGGCTTGTAAATGGTGTTCTGGACAAGTTTAACTGCGCTGGAGCAGGTGACCGTAGCATACTGTAGAGCAGTATGCAGTATGTTGAATAGGCAGCACATACGCTGACGATGCATGAGCTGTGTTGTGCATTCATTCTGGTGGGTCAGTCTTTTATGCTATATTTTGGAATGACTCATTTATTCAAATGTTTAGTAATTTGTTGGAATGGCCCTTTAGTCCCCCCCTTCCTTCCTTCCTTCCTTCCTTCCTTGCCTCATCATCCTTTTATTCATCCAAATCTCATTAGTACATAATGGAAGATCTAATTGGTACTGTCACCACCTCTATAATTGGTTGATAGAACTATATTCCTCTGATTGATTTGCAGAGGATACTTAATACCAACCACCCAACTTCTTGGTCACACTCCACACTATCTCTTCTATCCTAATCACTCTCTTCCTCTTCCATTTATATAAATACAGAAATAAAAAGAAACAGGAAAAGCCATAACCAAGGAGAATGGGTGGTCAAAGAAAATAAGCAGAATGGCAGGTTGCCATCAGGGAAACGTAAAGAGGGAAGCAAAAGTGATGTCAGAAAAACAGAAATTTGCTGGTAAAGAGAGCTGAATTTAAACAACCTGCATTTGCTTATGTTTGGAATCGTATTCAAATCTGCCCCTCGGGGTGTGTTTGGTTTTGTAACGGATGTGCGCTGGCTGGGTGGGTGGCTGTTTGTGGAACGCAGGGCTTTAGCTTTACCACCAGCTGTGAATTGAGCTGGGTACAGCCCAAAACCCTATATCCATAAATACATTTACAGCAAAAAAGGGAAGGGTGAAACCTTTCAGAGCCTTCAGTCAGGGGCTGCGGGTTACTGCCAGGCATTATCTGCAATGATGCCGTGGTAAATAAAAAGGTGAGTAAACTATTGTATGGCCCCCAGGCGTAAGGCAGCAGTAGAAACAAAAATCAATTACATCTTGCCAAAAGCATTGTGATATGCCCTTAAACAAATCCATCCCCCCATAACTTGCTTCAGTTTGATGCTACTCACTATAATGTCCACTATGAATTCACATCATAAAGATTTTTATCATCTTGGAAAGGTTGTTAAAGGTTGGTAAACACCATACTGCACACATAAAAAAGGGTAGTTTGGGTTTAGTATGTTTTACACACCCGATCATTGTGTTGTGGCTGGAGTCCCATTTGTTGCCTGGCACCATAAAACCTTTAAACATTGTATCAGATAGAGTTGGAAACTTTACAAGTTGTTAGTCAATTTAATAGTGTAAGAAGAACCCTTGAAACACATGGGTGGGGTGTAAAAAAAGGTCAGTGGGCTGTATTGTGGATCTGCGTGTGTATGTGTGTACACATCTCTGCCTGGCACTGTAACGAGATTACCAGTCATGGGCAAAGCTCTTTGTGTGTGTGTGTGTGTGTGTGTGTGTGTGTGTGTGTGTGTGTGTGTGTGTGTGTGTGTTCGTGTGTTCTCAGGAAACAAGTGTGTTCTGTGTATAGAATATCACCTGAAACATGTGCTAGCAGCTTACCCGACTAAAATGTGGGTTGGTTAGATCTTTGGTTCTAAGCACTCATACTCAATTGAATTCTAGCCAGAGAATCCAGCTGCCGTGCACGGTACTACTTACTTGGCAATAAACCCGATTTTGATTCTGATCCCCTGACTTTTCCTCTATTGCCACCATGAGGTTGATAGTTTTGAATTTGAGTGAATTGTTTCGACAACTGTAGGGTGGATTGCCATGAGATTTGGTACAGACATTCATGTTGCCCTCAGGATGACTTTAAATACAGCTGGGCGACATGGAGAAAATCAAATATCACAATATTTGGTAACACTTTACTTGAAGGTATCTACATAAGAGTGACATGACACTGTCATGAACACATGACACAGTCATGACACATGAACCCTAACCCTAAGCCTAATTTAGGAAAACCGAATGACACTTAATGACAGAAGCGTTATGTCATAAATGTTTATGACTTGTTTATAATGTTTATGACACGTTCATGACAGTGTCATGTCACTCTTATGTAGATACTTTCAAGTAAAGTGTACCCCAATATTTTTTAACCAAATACCTTAATATTGAATTTGCGGCAATATTGTAGCGTTGACAATTGTTGCTTTCTCAAAATATTTACACAATGATATTTTTGATAAATAATCATCAGTAATGTGGATATAATGAATAAGTGGCTAAAGGCAAATAATAGAACACCTTGAACAGCCTGGTTGAGAAAATTACATCACCTTCAAAACAGGACAAGAGACACTTGTGTCATATTACGATATTGCAAATACAGACTCACACACACACACACACACACACACACACACACACACACACACACACTACGATATCAAAAATGCAAGACGATATCTAGCCTCATATATCGATATACAGTAATATCAATATATTGTACAGACCTAACTTTAAACAACTTGGGGGATCCCCTGACTTTTATAATCTAGCACCACCCTCAGGTCAAAAGTTTAATTTCTCCAATACTAATGGCACTCCCATCAGCCTCAGCTGTACTTTGTCTTTAGTGCTTATTAGCACATGTTAGCATGTACAAACATATGCTAAACAAATGCTAAACTAAGATGGTGAACATAGAAAAAATTATACTTGCTAAACATCAGCATGTTAGCATTGTCATAGTGAGAACATTAGCATGCTGACATTAGCATTTAGCTCTGTAAATTCAGCGTCACAGAGCTGCTAGCATGGCTATAAACTCTACATGTTGTTGTTTTACGTGGTTTACTGTGGCCGAGGTGTGAGTTTGTGTAGCTGGCCCTTTTATAGTCTGTTTAAATACGGAGGACACCTCTGCTCACCACGTCCTCTGTTTGTCCCAAACAAACTGGAAGCATCAATGTACTAGCTCATGAATCCTAGAGAAACAATGTAGTTGACTGGTTTTCATCCAGCAGTTGTATTTGTATTTTCAGTTTGGACATGTAAAAAGCTGTGTGGCAATGCCAGAAGTTATATATAAAACAGGCAACATTTGCATAAAGGTTATTTTAATTGAAGGTTACCTGCTTGTGCTTCTTTGATTGTAGACATAGCACACATGTCTTGCTGCCAAATCCCAATATAAAAGGAGTGGGAAAATCCGGTCATCGAGGATCTAAAGCCTACTACATACCTGCCATGTCCCTGATTCCAGTCCGGCCAGTGACTCTTGTTGCATGTCTTTTTTCTTTCCAATGTCAAAAAGATTGAAAGATATTCTGGACTTCTGCCCATTTTCTAAAATATAACAGTTTCCATGCTGTAACAGTTTACATGTAGTACATCTTGTAATTTTAACAAACATATACACACATACAATCAACTTCAGCTCCCATGATGCTTTGACAGTGTGCCAATTGCTATGTACATGGAGTGGGATTGCATACCTAACATGACTGCTGACGGATCTCTGACTGTAACCTGGTGTTAGTTACAGATAGGACCGGTGTCTGTTTACAGCTCCTCTTACACTCATTACACTGATGGACTGTAACTCTATCTCACACTCACACACATGAGTTACGGCCCATGTAAACTCGATGGAGTGTTGTCAGGAAAGATTATGGACAATAAAGAGTACACACACACACACACACACACACACACACACACAAACAGTAAGAGTGTTCATACTAAACATAAATTGAGTGATGACTCATTAATGTTGGTTTCTCATCTTATCATGCTACAGTCTGGCCTGCAGCTATTACAGTAGATCCATCTGTTGGTGTGTGTGTGTGTGTGTGTGTGTGTGTGTGTGTGTGTGTGTGTGTGTGTGTGTGTGTGTGAGAAAGAGAGAGAGAGAGAGTAAGTATGTGTGTGTGTTTCAATCCTGGAGAATTTAGATATTCATACATTATGCCATGCAATGCTATGGCTTATAGGAAATGTATGTTATTGCAAGGTCTGTGTGTGTGTGTGTGTGTGTGTGTGTGTGTGTGTGTGTGTGTGTGTGTGTGTCAGTCCAGAGACAGAGTACGTTAGGATTCTTGTGTGAGTAAAGCACGGCCAGAGGCAGAGAAAGATTGTTTTATATGTGTGTTTGTGTGTGTGTGTGTGTGTGTGTGTGTGTGTGTGTGTGTGTGTGTGTGTGTGTGTGTGTTGGCAGTGATCGTTCCCTCAAAGCACATTCCACCACAGACCACAAAATCCCTCCCTGTCCTTTCTCTAGCCTTCCTTACTCTTTTTCTGTTAATTCTCTCTTATCTTTTCCTCCATCTTTTTCCCTTATCCTACCTCCAACTCTCAGCATCTTTCCTCTGTCCCTCTGCCTCCATCTCTTCCTCTTTTTTCCCCTTCTTCCCTCCTTCCCTAATTTTTTTTTCTTTCCGTCTTGCCTTAAAAGTAGAAAATTGTCTCTGGATTCAAATTCTTCCTCAGCTGAGTGACTGGGAGTTTGTTTTGGCGGTTGTTTTAGTACTGTACAGTTAAAGAGTATAGTATATCAGTCTGCGTTGGCTTTTAAGCAGTTAAGGCTATTCGCTGGCATTAAATGGACAAATGAAATCAATAAAATGTTAAGAAAGAAACTTACCTGTTAAATGATGTTGACTTAAATACTTACTCCACCCGTTAACCTCTCACATAAGCCTGAACCCCTCTTCTCAATCTGCCCCCACAGCTGTCTACACACTGTAAAATTCACAAGCATTTCAGCCACTAAAGTATGGCTCTGTTCAGGGAATCAGTCATTTTTGGCTAACAGGGCTGCTGCAGGGTACTTTTTCTCCTCACTGTTGCTGCTTCTATCGCTATCTCTTCTACTGTGATACCTCCATGCAGACGCACTTACTACACAGCGGTGACACCACCAGGGGAGTGTGTTATTGTCTCCCACCGTATGGCTGTTTTAAATGGCAATTTGAAGCTCCGCTGGCTCTATAATTAGCTGTGAGCTCCCACAGGAGAGGGGAAAAAAAACTGGCTTATCGTCTCTGCTATGTAATTACACATCCGAGTAGGGCGACAGACACTCGCATAAGGACACAAGTGCAGACAGATGCACAGACATAGGAAAGGCGTGTATGTATCAGTATCTACATGGACATTTATTGTTATTTACCACCTGTGCTAAATCTAATACACTAAAGCTCTCCCAGCAGTCTGACTTTCTGTCCGTTTGAAGGAAGTGACTTTTACTTTTTGTGTCAACAGCTGCGACAAATATGCAAAAGTGGAGATGAATGATGCCACAGGAGGAAAACAGACAGTCCAGAAATATGAGCCAGAGCTCTCCCTGTATGTCTCATCCCAGTGTGGCTGTGAGGCTCTTATACAGCAGCAGATAAACATAAGGAGGAAGACAGAGTGTTAGAGGCCGAGGTCATTAATCTGACTGTCCACTGCTCTTTCTGTTCCCAAGACAAGAAAGTAGGGGAAACGAGGACAGAGAACATGCTAAGAACAGGAGGAAGATAACATGAAATCCTTTAACAAGTGTCTGAGAGACTAGCTGCCTAAAACAAGTTAGCTATGGTAGCCATTAACTAATGACCTTTTCTTCTTTGAAATTCCCTGAAAAATCTCAGTCTGCTCTGAAGGGTCAGCGTTTCCGGGTCTTCCACGTCTGCGCTCTCTGAGTCTCTGCACTTTCATTGCAGCCGGGGGATGACTGTAACGGCACTCTCTACCTATATGTAGTATAGTTGTGACATCACAACCGCGGGGTGTGTGCATTTCAGTTTCCCAGTATTTATATAGCACCTCAACCTGACATGTATATCTCACTTTTCACAATATAGGACATTTAATGATATAGTCAAAACTACTATATGCTTATCTCTGTTTTAGTTGTTATACTTATGCAATTAGTTATGTTTGTGCTATGTTAAGATAAACTTCAATATCAGCAAGCAGCTACAGGTCCTTTTCACCGATTTTACATCTACAGGTCAGTTTTACTTACTCAATTGTCTCCCAGGTGGCCTATGGAAAGTACTGGCGACCTCTTCCATATGCGAATGGCATGAAGTAATGTTCCAACTGTTCCATTTACAGCAAGTGTATAATAAATGGCAGATCTCCTCCTGGAATGGGGAGATACCTTAAGAAGTCCTGCTGTTTCCTGCAGTTGATCATTAAAGTGTCATTTAGCTGATTACCCCGATGACAGCACAAGTGATCACTGGTGATCTGTGTGTCACTGCTGGTTTTCCATAGCTTTTATTATTCAAGGCCAGCTGAAATAACTTTGATGAGTCAGTGTCCTCGGTAACTGTGAACAAGGATGCAAGAGGAGAATGAGGCATAGGGTAGAAAGGGAGTTTGGAATGAAAGCCTCCTGTCAAAACTTGGGTGTGAAAGCTAGTGCATCGGGTAGCGATGAATAAAAAACAAACACAAAAAATACACTTGCTTTTTGTATATACTTCTTTTGCATTTCTTATTAAGAACCAGCACAAAGTAATAATGCATGCTTCTTCTTTCTTTTAAATTGCTTTTCCTTAATGTATCACCTCACAAACTAATGAGTAAAACAAATATTAAACTAAATGATAAACCGCTGACACAATCACACACAATTCCTGAGGCTCATCACCCACCCTTGACTTCCACTCACCTATAGCTTTGGGTGTAGCTGTGTATGGATTCGTATTTGTGTGTGTGTGTGTGTGTGTGTGTGTGTGTGTGTGTGTGTGTGTGTGTGTGTGTGTGTGTGTCTGTCTTTGGAGGGTAGTAGCATATAGGTGCAGTCTGTGTTTGTGTGTGTGTGTGGTTGTGTGTAGCTGTGATAAGCGTGTGGCTTTTGAAGGAAGACTGTCCAAAATGTGTCCCTCTCATCGCTCTCTCTCTCTCTCTCTCTCTCTCTCTCTCTCTCTCTCGCTGCGTCCCAGAAATAATCGCTGTGGGGACAGGCCAGAGGAGAAGAGCAAAGAGAAAGAAAGAGAGAGCCATTTATCATTTGTTCAGTAGACGTTCACCCTGTGACCACACCGTGACATTGTTTTCTTTATTCAGTTCATTCGGGCCAGCAGCTGATAATTTATATGCACTACTCCTTTAATAATGAGATGTCTTCTCGAAGTGGGGCAGACTATTGTTTACGCAGATACACATACATAAAATGCTCAGTCAACATTGGGGTCCTGACCACTCTTTGTCAAAGTCAACACACACACACACACACACACACACACACACACACACACACACACACACACACACACACACACACACACACACACACACTGAAGGAGTGACAGTGATGGAGTATCCTTTCCTCCTGGTGTTTGCTCCAGTCAGGCTGATTTTGTTGAGTGAGTTTGTGTGCAGCATCTATTGGAATTTCATCCTTGAAATTCTTTTTCTTTTCTTTTCTTTTCTTTTCTTTTAAATCCATACTCCTCTGTTTACCTTGAAGACAGCGGTACAGTGGTCCTCAAGGCCCACACCTCTCTGCTCTTGACAAATTGAGCTAGTTTAGCAGTAGTTTCACTACTCACTGCAGGGCATCTCACACACACACACACACACACACACACACACACACACAAAAACACAAACACACACACACACACACACAAACATATACTCACACCTACACACCCTGCTAGGCTGCGCTATACACAAGTGTGTTCTGCTTGGCCGCTCATGTGTGTCAGCTGAGCTGGTACATGAAGGGAAGGGGGGGAAGAAAAGAGAGTGAGAGTGTGACAAGTTGAAGAGAGAGTGGGATGAGAGAGGGACGGATGGATGGAGAGAATGAAAGAGAAACAATAGAGAAATGCAATTGTTTCTAAAGCTCTGAGGAGCGAGTGAGAGGGAATGGTGGCGCCAAATCAGATACTGCGAGGGAAGTGAATCGCTGTGTAGATGCAAATACAGATTCACACACACACACACACACACACACACACACACACACACACACACACACACACACACAAACACACACACATCATTGATAGAGCTCGAGAGATGAAGATTTGTCCTCACTTGTCGTCATCTCAGAGCTGTCAAGATAAAACTATTATGGTTGCAGTGTGAAAACAATAGCTCAGGGCCCACAGTTATATTCAGGTGCAGAAATGCATCCTTTTTCACTTTGAAATCCTCAGCCTCACAGACTACAAAGGGCAACATGTAGAAATACAGGAAAGTCACAGAGTTTTGGAGAGAATGTGTTCACCACGACCAACAACACTATTCCACACAACAGGAAACTGACATAGGCTATTTACTTATAGTACACACCTGCCACATTACTACTACTACTTCTACTGGTGGAGCATGGTCTGTTTGTATCTGACAGAACATTTCTAGATTGACATTTGTTGTCAGAGTTGGTTTGCAACAAAAGCAACAAAAATACCACCACTACAGCAGTAATTTTGCTGTGACAGTATTATTGTTACTACAATATAGTTGCTCTACAGTACAGTGCTACTGTAGTAGTCATATGGAGTATGTTAACAGATTGACCAGATCAGTTGTGACTAGTGGCAGTAGCTCAGTCAGTAGGGAGTTGGGTTGAAAACCAGAGGGTTGTTGGTTCAAGTCCCAGTGTCAAGTTTGACAAAACATTCCCAATCCTTGTATTTTGTTTCCATCAGGTAGCTCCAAAAAGCAATTAAGAGACGCATGAAAAAACAAGAGTAGTCCGTCACATCATATACAAAAGTGAAAAGTTGTTAGTATTTCATCATTTTGGTAACCTGAAAACTGGAAAACGGCAGGCACTTTCCAAAAAATATCTTGCAGATGATTGGATGGGCCATCTTTCTATTGCGTCCGCCATTGTTGTTTTAAATGGTCGCACTAGGCTTGTGCCGATTGGCGATCAGATTGTATATCAACAATTGAAGGGATGATCGGCAGTTGATATTTCCTATGCCGATATTAAAGCCATTTTAATTAACTTACTAGCAGAGCTTACTAAGATGTTGCATGCATTGGAGGTCACTGTTAGCTCCAGTGATTGCACACAGCACTCCATCCTCACAGTGAAGGACAGTGACTTCACATACCCTCCAAACTCTGATGTAAAAACTGTTGAGTTTACTCAATACAGGTTAACTGCCCAACCCACTCAATCTCACAGAATTCCGTGAAATGAACCGTGGAACGGGGAACCGTGACGGGTCCACGGAAGAATGAACACGGCCCCTTAAGTTAAGGAAAAGGTTGGGGCGTGGGTGGGCTTACGTTTCCATGACACACGGGACAACAGCGGGACGGTTGGGTTTAGGAAAAGAAGAACGGGACAGTTGGGTTTAGGAAACATGACACGCGGGACACGATCCCTGGTCTCCTGGGTGAAAGTCCTGTGTTGTTTGACTCATCAACCTCCCTATGCGGATTTTCGGGCTTTCATACTACTCGCTACCGTAGTCACTGTTAATGGTATGTCATCTTCTTCTTCTCTCCTCTTCTCTTCTGACTTTATATTGGCATTGTTTTCCGTGGTGGCCACACAGAATTTTCACACATTCCGTGCCACCACCACGTAATGCGGTGTTAACAGTTCGTGATCATTTCACGGAATTCTGTTGTGTGGAAATCCTTTTTACCTCATCTTTCTCTTTTTTTCCTCATCTTCTACATAAAGTCTAGCTGTTGAGAGAGCTTATTTAGTGACGTGTTTTTGCCATTTCACTTAGGGAAAGATGCCAGAGAGCACACACTCTTTACCTTTGCTCTTTATCTAAGTGTAGATATACACATACATGGATATGCCTAGGACCTGCTTATATTTCCTATCTACCTTACCCACAATTCCCCAGCTGGTTCTAGATTCCAGCAACCACACTATTACAAGACATTCTGCACAAGTGTGTAGCTTCACATTGGCCTCAGCCTGCAGGATCTGCCTCCGGGGAGAATGTGGAGCTGCCAGTCCTAGTTATGTCAGATGCATTCTCATGGGCGGCATGGCACAGTGGGACCCAAGGAGAGGAGGGAAGAGGAACCTCACAAAACCTACATTAACTAGTCATTTAATCCAATCTTAAACTGCCAACGGGCAGAGGGGATTCTGCCCAATTTCAATGCAAATCAACTCATTTCAAGCTTGTGAATGAATAAGTTTTTTTTTTTGGTACCACTTGCACAATCTGCATTATTCTACCTTGTTTGACACTTGTTACTGAAATATGCGAGACAGCATTGAATTAAGAGCTCTTTTATTGACCCCCACTGGCAGAGTTTTTCTCTTGTTTTAAAGAAAAAAAAGACATAATAGCAGGCTAAATGGCTAAGAACGACAGCCATTTTTTGCAGTGCAAGGGTGGGGGAAGAAAGATAGATGTGAGGGGATGAAAGAGTGCAGGAGGGAAGATTGACAACGAGCAAAAAATGCAAGAAAATAATGAGAGAGCTATTATAGAGATGACGTTAACAAGAGGGACAGAAAAAAAGAGATGAGAGAGATAAAAGAGATGGAGAGCAGAGAAGCAAAGATGGCAAGGAGAATGAAGAATGAAGCAAGCGACTGTTCTGGAGACTGGTTACAGCTTGTGGTTATGATAGGGGCAGACAGGGGAGGCAAGCTGCATATGTGTGCAGTGAAAGAAGGCTTGCACACACGCGATCATGCCAGCCCAGCCCGACTGACAGCAGGAAAAGTGCTGAGCCCTGTCTTACTATCTGACAAGAAGGGTACAGATGCAGCGTTGGCGAAGGGAGTTCTGCGTGCGTGTGTACTTATCTGTGTGCTCCTGACTTGAATAGAAAGAGACTTCTTCTGTTAGCGTCTTCTGGTTATAAAGTGACATTTCATAGCACATATTCTCCAGCAGGGATCTAAGTCAAAGGAATACCGTGACATTTTGACACTCCCAGTGCCCTGCAGTTTCAGTGAGGATTCCTAACAGTGCTAATAGTGCTAATAAAGCAGGCCAAGGGTCTGGGGAAGAAAAAATAACACCAGAATAATTCAAGCTGTTGTCAAGTTATACCTTTGAGAATTTTTTTGTGTGAGTGTATCTAATTGCTCAAGCCGCTTTGGCCACCCTTGCCACATTCTGGCAAGCAGAGGCAGCTGAAAGTGTAAATGCTACACTGCCGCTCAAACTTTTTTCAAGTTTTTGCATGATTCACTAAATGTAAAAATCTTTCTTCCTTTCTATCTTTCTTTTTGTAGTCTTGGACAATATTTACATATATTATATTTAGGGCTGTCAGCATTAATGCATTAATCGCGATGCGATTAAGGGCCGAGCATAATGCGTTAATTTGTTTTAAATCGTATTAATCGCATGCCGCCATTTATTAATTTATTTTCACTTCACTCGACTTTGCGTCGTGCCTAACAGGCTACTATTTTGCTTCCTCGTAACACATCCTGCTGCTGCTGCATGCTTCATTCCAGTGCCACTGATATGTCTGCGCTTCTCTCTGATGCTCTGACACAGACGTTACAGGCATCGCTGCACGTGACGCTAGTTAACACTATACTCGACAGCAGCTAACGTTAGCCTACCGCTAGCTAGTAGCTGGATTAAACACGGCTAACGCTAAACGGTGTAAAGTGTGACTGTATTTCACTGTAGAGGATTCCGACTCCGGGATGTAACAATCTGCAGCTGCTGTTGTCGGAAAAAACACAGATGGTGCATTCAATGAAACTGGTAATTTACAGCCTCATGGTGCATTCAAAGTTGTTTGTTCAAATGTGTGACTAGATTAAATATATAATAAACAAATACAAATCTTAAAATCAAGTTCATAAAGTAAATTTCTTTGCATCCATTTGATTCCCAATCAAGATACACCGGTAAGAATGGCTTTCCATTGTTAATATGTACTTAAAAAACAGTTCTGAAATGCAAAATAATAGAATTTTAATCATGTGATAAAACATGCGATTAATCGCGATTAACTATAGAAATTCAATGATTAATCGCGATTAAAAAAATGTAATCGTTTGACAGCCCTAAGGCTAAATGGCTAAGAACGACAGCCATTTTTTGCAGTGCAAGGGTGGGGGAAGAAAGATAGATGTGAGGGGATGAAAGAGTGCAGGAGGGAAGATTGACAACGAGCAAAAAAATGCAAGAAAATAATGAGAGAGCTATTATAGAGATGACTTAACAAGAGGGACAGAAAAAAAAGAGATGAGAGAGATAAAAGAGATGGAGAGCAGAGAAGCAAAGATGGCAAGGAGAATGAAGAATGAAGCAAGCGACTGTTCTGGAGACTGGTTACAGCTTGTGGTTATGATAGGGGCAGACAGGGGAGGCAAGCTGCATATGTGTGCAGTGAAAGAAGGCTTGCACACACGCGATCATGCCAGCCCAGCCCGACTGACAGCAGGAAAAGTGCTGAGCCCTGTCTTACTATCTGACAAGAAGGGTACAGATGCAGCGTTGGCGAAGGGAGTTCTGCGTGCGTGTGTACTTATCTGTGTGCTCCTGACTTGAATAGAAAGAGACTTCTTCTGTTAGCGTCTTCTGGTTATAAAGTGACATTTCATAGCACATATTCTCCAGCAGGGATCTAAGTCAAAGGAATACCGTGACATTTTGACACTCCCAGTGCCCTGCAGTTTCAGTGAGGATTCCTAACAGTGCTAATAGTGCTAATAAAGCAGGCCAAGGGTCTGGGGAAGAAAAATAACACCAGAATAATTCAAGCTGTTGTCAAGTTATACCTTTGAGAATTTTTTTGTGTGAGTGTATCTAATTGCTCAAGCCGCTTTGGCCACCCTTGCCACATTCTGGCAAGCAGAGGCAGCTGAAAG
>NC_135861.1:6789886-6844886 GCF_031162955.1 Sander vitreus | reverse complement strand
CTACGTAGAAGGATCTGGAGTGGCAATGTGAATTATGGCTTTTGTTTGTGTGGAGCAAAGGTGGAAGTAGCTTGACGTTGTTATCCGGTCGTTTTTTGGCAAGTTGTGTCAAACTATGTATTTTGTCTGGAGGATTTGTTGGCACATGGGTTTGTGAGTGTAAGTTTGGGACACAGGACGGTAAAGAAGGGGAAAACAGAGACTCCAAAGTTGAAGTGTAGGCTGCAAACTCATCAGGACAAGTCACCTTTAACTTCCATCCTGATCCCAACTTTCTCGCAGTGTTGTCTCCATTATTGCGTGACTGAAGGTGGCCTAGAGAGACCATACTTTCGCTGAAAGGTCAAAGACATGATGCATGTCTTATTGAACTGTCTACCTGTAACTGCTCCCTTAATGTACATCACCCTGGAAAAGAGCATTTAGCTAAGTGCCTGGAATATATATGGAGCGTCCCTGCTCTTTTCTGTTGAAGTGACTGAATTGATATGTCATTCAAGCCACCAGCACATATTCTAAATAAATATTGTGTTTTAAAACTAATTATTCACTGGATAATTTGAATTCCAATAAGCAGCAATTAATGTTCAGCGCACTCATCGTAGAGTGGCCCTGCTGCGCAAGATAAAATACATATGATTGTCTAGCTCCAGAGAGGTAAACTAATCAGTTTGTTTTAATGACTCATAAACTGTCAGTAACATCAAAGTGGGATCCTTTATATTTTTTTTTGTTGTTCTAATAATCACCCTTGGAGCAGTTCTAAAAGCATATTTAATAGGAGCCTTTTAAAACAGGTAGACTCTTTCATCTTATAGCTCAGGCTCTCTGCTAATAAGTTCCAGAAAGTGAGAAACTGGAGAAATGGAGACGTAAAAAAAAGTTCCAGATGCCCCAGTGTCGCCTTTGCTTTTCACTTTTATTGCTTTGAATTTAGTGAGCACAGGCTACACAAAGAGAAGAGGTGGGATTTATGAAGCTGGTCCCTGCAGGGGTTTCAGTGAGGTAAACATATGACATTTATTTGGAATTCTTATAATATGGCGCAATACAGGTTTTCCTCTGGGTGAAGTGTAGATTCTAAGAAAAGCACATGAAAAAAAAGAAGTGGATTATTGGAGGGTTAATGAAAGTTTCTCACCCTTAAGTGCTGCCACTTCCTTCAGTGCGAAGTCTGCGTTTAGACACACTAACTTCCAGAGGTCACAGCAGGAGAACAGAAACCTGCAGGCTAGTAGACTAGATGAGAATCTGCAGTCACTTGCTCCAGTCTGCAGTCCCCTCTGTGCCAGCTGACCTGAATCCCACTCAAACTGCCCTCTGCCCCGAGCTGTAGGCCAGAGCACGCTCCCTGCTCCTATTCCCCCCCTCGCTCCGCCATAGTCCTTTACTCATCACAACTGATACGGCGGTGTATGCCTAGAACATGTAGTAGTTTTAGTTGAATTAACAAATACATTTTTTTATTTTTTTTTCAGTGTGCGTAGGTGAGTGAATGTGTCGATGTGAGCTTGCCTGTTTTGTTGTTCACAGAAAGAAAGAGAGAGAGAGAGAGAGAGAGAGAGAGAGAGAGAGAGAGAGAGAGAGGGACGGAGTAATCATCGGAGTCAGAAATACAAGGGAACAAAAGGTCACCCTCGCATCAATAAAAGTTTCAGTGTTTGTGTTCATGTCGGAGCAACATAAGGGACTGCTAAAACAAATGACCTTTGGACAGTAACAACTTGGATACACCTCCTCCATGCACACCAATGCAGTAAAATGTACAAGTCAATACAAAACAATAATTAAGCAGTACCTTTTTGCCCTATATCAGGTTTTCCAAGAAAAGCTCCTTTCTGTTGTGTTTCTGCTGTAGGCTACATACCTCCACATTTCAGTGTAAAATCCCAAGGTTTAGTCTCTCAATGTCTCACTGAGTAACTCCTCAAACCTGATTTGTCAAAACACTTTTAACTAAAGCCGCTTCCTCAACAAAAGCACATACACTGATGACAGTCTTTGACAGTTAATGAACCTTCTGTTCAGAAAAAAAAAACAGATTAAGGAAACTCTGGTTGTGATTTGGCACATAATAACCACAGAACCAGACTGTGGAGACTAAGGAGAGAGAAAAGAGAGATGATAGAGCGAGTCTAGCTGACAGAAAAACAGAAAACTTGTTGCAGACTAAACTGCTGTCAGGTGATGGATGAGCAGGTGGAGGTCGGGAAATTAGAAAGAGAAAGATCCATGGGGGAAAAAGTACAGAGAGAAGGAGAAAAATATGTACTTGCTGGTACAGAGGGAGGACCCTCATACAGTAACTCTGTCATTTTGCAAATCGACTTAACACTGTAGCCTAAGCACCAACAAATGAGCCATCATTTAGTTGAGTACTGTAGTTACACCCTCTACAGTGTGGCATCATAACCAACTGGTATGCTTTTAATTTTCAGCATAAATTGAGAATTGCTGTGCTGAAATGTTATCTGTCACTTCAGATGCTGTGTTCCAGCTGACGGCAACATTTAAAGTAAACTTTGAAGTGTTAAACCAGATGAAATGGGAATTGGCTGCTTTTACATGAGGTGGAAGCAAATACATCATTGTCCTGAACATAACTGCTGTAGGCTACATTAGAAGAGACTGGAATGAGTCTAACAAAAATGTAAAGTATTCAGCAAGACTTTGTTATTGTTCTTCAGGGTAGGCTTTGTTTAACACAACCATATGATGTCTGAGGACAATAAGAAAGAAATGAACATAGGAATATTAAATTATGGTGATAGCTACTATACACTAGACCAGACAGAAAACATGTCGTGTGGAGCCCCCAAGCTGACAAGATGTTGTACAAGGTTTTTTGACAATTAAAAAATGTAACTTACTACATCATTTACATGATTAAAAAAAGAGTGTAAAAAGAAATGTAAAGCTTGCTTGTTCCAAGGTTTGTGTGTAACATCAGTGGGGCATTGGACTGAAAAACACTGGTACCTAAACACACAGAGCACCAGCTTTGAGCTAACTACCTAGCTGACGCTAACTTTCGACATAAAACTACACCAGCCAGTGCACATAATGTTAAAACATCCATTTACTGTAGGCCTACTGCTGTAGCATGACTGTATAAACTCTTGTAACACTAGCTAAAGCATTTTAGTCAACAAGCAAGTGCTAAAAAAGCTAGCTAGCTAACACTACTTAGAAGTTGACAGATACAGCTTCTATCTTCATTACATTATCTTCATCTTCAAAGATGCCCTTAATCAACTACCATTATGGACATTTCATATCGTTTTCATGGATACTATTTCTGTGATATGAAAACTGTTCACAGTGAGCTCTTTGGATTATGTATGTAGAGTAATCAAGAAGAGAACTTAGTGGTGCGAAAGCCAAAAGTTTAGAACACCATATTTTGCCTTTTGGTTTTCATACTATTGTTTAGCAAAGCATTTTTAAAATTTAAGAAACGCTGGATTGTAATCATGGCTTTGCCATTTTTCTCTGTCCTTGTCCAGATCCTGGTGAACTCCATCACCCAGCCTGCCTTGCTGTATGAGAATGTGGTCGTGAGTGACGGGAGCCCCATCCTGAGAGATCTGCTTTTCAGCCCAGATCATCAGTACTTATACGCCCTCAACGATAAACAGGTATGAAAATCACACACACAAAATATTGTTATGACAGCTAGGTAAGGTTAGCAGTGCAGCCCATAATGCAGCCTGCAGTTGCTGCTCTTTAATGTTTTATGTAAAGCACTTTGAATTGCTATGTTGCTGAAATGTGCTATACAAATAAAGCTGCCCTGCCTTGCCTTGCTGTTGACAACCGTAAGGAAAACGATGACAAAATATGAATAGCCATTTGTCTGGTGATTTGGGGGACTGATCCAGTGATAAGTGACAGCCTATAGCGTACAAATACATGCACACCTACTCTAGCTCTGTGTGTGTTTGCAACGGTATACACACACTACTTCCACACTCCGATGCGTTCATACACTATCACACACTTTAATAAATATATATTATCTGCTGAGTGCTCAGAAAAACACATACACACCTTTTCGCTTCTGACAATAGATGTAGTCAAGGTTAGAAAAGGAACACAGAAGAAAAAAAACCATTAAGACAGTGAAATATCACCATAAAGACTCACAAGGAAAGATGTATTAAAAACATACACTGGGGGAACGAGCAATCAAGCAAATTACATACATACGCTACCACATACAGCGCATGAACACATTTGCAATTAAAGCAGTATTACTCATACACACACACACACACACACACACACACACACACACACACACACACATCCTGAGAGATCTGCTCTTCAGCCCAGATCATCAGTACTTATACGATAAACAGGTATGAGAATCACACGCACAACATATTATTATGACAGCCAGGTAAGGTTAGCAGTGCAGCCCATAATGCAGCCTGCAGTTGCTGTTGACAACCCTAAGGAAAACGATGACAAAATAGTAATAGCCATTTGTCTGTCTGGTGATTTTGGGGACTGATCTAGTTATAATTGACAGCCTATAGCTTACAAATACATGCACACCTACTGTAGCTCAGTGTGTGTTTGCAACAGTATACACACACTACTTCCACAGTCTGAGGCATGCATACATTGTCACACACTTTCATAAATAATTTATATATTATCTGCTGAGGGCTCAGAAAAACACATACACACCTTTTCACTTATGACAATAGATGTAGTCAAGGTTAGAAATGGAACACAGAAGAAAAAAACCCATTAGGACAGTGAAATAGCCACATAAAGACTTCATGAGGAAAGATGTATTAAAAACATACACTGGGGGAACAAGCAATCAAGCAAATTACATACATACACTACCACATATAGCGCATGAACACATTTGCAATTTAAGCAGTATCACACACACACACACACACACACACACACACACACACACACACATAGAGTCGTGAGTTCTAATTATGTCATGAATATTAAAATGTGTCATATACAGGATGAAACCCCATACTGACCCTCCACCAGGGATGCAGTATACATACCATATTTTCATTTTAATCAGTGTGTGTGAAAGATTTATTATTAAAAAAAAAAAAAAATATGACAACTTTATTTATTTGAAGTTTTACAAGAAACATGAAATGACTTTTGGAGATCTTTTTGTTTGTTTGTTTTTGAGAACAACCACTCTCACTTTAAAGGCCATGTTCACATTAGCATTGGAAACAGTACAATTTCACATTGAAATCAATTGACAGTGCTGACCTTTGAGGGTACGGGGAGCCGGAGAGTCCAAAATGGAGGAAGCTGTTGAAGCTTATTAGCTGTGTTGCATCATCCACTTTTATTTAACCTCCTCTGTCGGAGTATAAGCTGCTCCACAAAAGAGGCATGGTTTGCACATAGTTATGAGACAATGGTAGTTGATTGATAGAGTTCTGCTGTGGCCTGTTCCTTTCCTCCACTTTCCCTCCCTTCTCCTTCCTTTACCTGCGTGGCTCTCTTATCTCATCAACGGTTAATGACTGCGATGTGATAACCTTCAACAAGACTTCCCCGGTACATGGACAATAACGGCCATGTGAGTGCTGTGTAATTTACCAGCAATTAGACATAATTGACTTTTACGTGTCTGAATAAGCACGAAGAGGAAGTGGAGTGTAATTGATACGAATGGACGTATATATATGGAATTTGTTGATGTGACAGGGGAAATAAAGCACTTTGATCATGGATAGCAGTCCATGAGGCTAAAATGTACTGTACAGGGATTTCACTTAATACATATTCAAGCAGAAGGAGTCCACCCACACAAACACACACACACTGATTTTTGAAAACACATGCACTGAACCACAAAATCTTGCACTAATGCAAAGAAAGAAAAACTTTTTAATTCTCAAATGTATTAACATATACAATGGGGTTAAACTGCAGCATTAAAACAATTAGAAGCAGTAGAATATGTGTGAGTGCCTAGATTCACAACACTGAATTTCTGCAATATTACAAAAAACTATTGGCAAGATGGTCCAAAGTCTCAGCCAAAGTACTCACTCATGTCTTTTGGATAAGATAAAACAAGCTCAGGGAAACCTTCAGAATAATATATGTTGACAAAAAAAAATGGCGAGCTGTCAACCGAGACTAAAAGACTTAAGCGATGATATCACTCAGGAAGATAATCCCAGCATTGGACCTGTGTTTAGCAAGTGTCTCTGTTTAAGCCAACAGTGCTCAGCAGCTGCTCAGCAAAATTAAGAAAGCTCAAAGTCTGTGCTGGGAGTGTTCATAGCTTTCCCCTTTTAACTCCTGTCATCTGCATTAAAGATGACTGCCTTTGCCACCAGAAAGTATTTTTCAATTATTAAAGTCAGTGTTTTATTTTTGATGAGCGCTGATATGTCCACTACATGTCTGTGCGTGTTAGTGCAGTGACTGTACGGATAGTGACGGAGGAAGAGCTTTGTAGAAACCGCAGCACTTTCTCTTCCAGATGATCCCAGGTGACGATGATATATTTTACAAATGTAGCCATCTGAGAAGTGCATAGCCACTTTACACGTCCCACACTGTTTTTGCTCCACCTTGGAGAGAAATTGTCTTCTTAAACCTGGAGAGAAGAGAGATTCAGAATACAGTTTGGTACAGGAATACAGTTGGTGGAGTTTCTGCCTCACAACCTCAAGACTCCAGAACGTGTTTAACAGCTGTTCATGAGCTTTCAGATGTTTTGTTTTTTCTTACTTTGGACAGACGACAGAGCCAAACTAGCTGTATCCCCCTGCTTCCAGTCGTAGCTAAGCTAAGCTAAGCTAAGCTAATTGCTTGTTCCTCTTGTTAGTCTTGTATGTCTGTTCATTAACATTATTTAACTATTCCTTAAAGAAATGTCCAATAGCAATAAGGGATGGATGCAAGTAGGTGGATTTATATGATGGCTTCTTCTCTTCTCTGTGTAATTTTGTTTTTTTCTGTAAAAGTAATGGCCTTACATTGACCAAATTCACAGTCCAGTCAAAGAAAAGGGGAGAGAGAGAGAGAGAGAGAGAGAGAGAGAGAGAGAGAGAGAGAGAGAGAGAAGAGGTGGAGAGAGCTGAGGAGGTGGGGAAATATAATTGGTTTGCAGGATATGGTCTGTTTCTTTCTCTGACTCTTCCTGCCTCATCTTTTCAATATTCTTAGGGGTCCTCACTTCTGTCTCCCTCAGATGGAGTGAGTTTGTGGAGTAACTGCTCTCCCTGTTGCAGCTTCAGACAGCATAGAAAAGGATAGGGATCTTCCCTCTGCTGCAGAATGTGAACTTGTGTTCCAGACAGTACAGGACCAGAGTGTATGCAGAGCCTTCCTGGCCAACTGATGAGGAGCATCTTCCTAGCCAGAGGCTGTGTATACTAGAGATAATGTGCTGTGGGTTTAAGGCCACTGGCCACGGCCCTGAGGTGTATAAACTTGTGCTTTTTTCATGCCAAAGGTATCCAAAAAAAGACTGCAGCTGTTTTCTCTGGATTCTAGATAGGAATTGAGTTACATACACAGATCAATTGTTGAAAACATACAAGAAATGATCAGTTCCCTGACAGAAATAGCAGAGTTTAACCATGTTTGACCAGTTGTCGTGAGACAGCAGAAGTTTAGAAATGCAGCCACCTTTTCCCAAGAGTCTGGGTCTCAAAGATGGCTGCCAGGGTGTGCCCATAGACTGTATATAAGAATGGACCAACAGATCCCGTTGCTCTGGACGGAGACCAGTGACGGCCTTTAGAAACACTTTTCCGGTGAGCGCCGAGCGTTACTGCGCAGCCTCCAACTGAGCTTGACGACGTAAATGCGACATGAACAACCTTTCTGAAAGTTGTAAGTCTTCTGGTAGCTGTGCCAAGAGAAATCTCAATCATTCCCAATCTTGCAGAGACGGAGAGCGTAGGTATATGTAAGGAGATAACATAGGCACAGGCTATCTGTACTATACAGTAATTACTCTACTATGCAACAGTAAGTCGCGTGGTTATGACTCAATCTTTAGCCTATTTTTACAAAAACGTAAACGGAGCCATAACGTGAGATACGAGGTAATGGAGCCTTTTATACATTGTCGTGTTTCTTTAGAAATAAACAATGGACAAATAAAGTCTTTAAACGCTTCAGATGTAAAGTTATTCACTGTCATAGTGACGTCAAAATGAATGGCAGTCAATGGGATGCTAACGTCGCTCTGGGTGATCGCTTTGTAGCATCAAAATGGCGCCATAGGAGATTCGAGCTCTGAAGCGAAGCTTACCCCCTTGGGTGTGCCACGTCCAAGAAGGTCCAACTGTGAACCCAACTCCTTTTTGCTCAGGATGAGAAGGTAACGGTTCTCTAATTTTGGTTGAAAAAATATGGTAATTGAAATTAATAAACAATTTGAATGTTCAAGCGGTTATAGCTAGAACCTTGTCTTTAAGCTTTAGCTAATTTAGAGGAGCATTGCTTTTACACCAAACACAGTACAACAAACGGTACTTAGCTAGGTTTTGGAATTGGCCCTTGTCTATAAAAACATTACATTACAACGTTAAAGCATTAACAAACATTGATGCAGCATTACTTGCTTTTTATTTCTTTTCTTTGGACAAGCAAATACAAGCTGTCAACACTGAGATGTCATCACCTTGTAAAGTTGTTATGGTGAAAATGTTAGTTACACAGTTACACATCCAGTAGACGCTACCACATTAGCATTCCTTTGGAGTCATTCTTTTGGTCCATGTGGTCAAGGTTTAATATTTTAATTCTCATTTTAACTGTGTTTAAGATACTTGGGGACCAAACACGGGCACAGCAGCAGCTTGACCGCGGCGCTGTAAGATGACATAGTATGAATAACGACAACGGTAGCGAGTAGTATGAAAGACAATCGGCATAAGGAGGTTGGTTGGGGTGGTGGATGGGTCAAACAACACAGGACTTTTCGGGGTTTGTGTCCTGTTGTCCCGCGTGCCACTGAAACTTACCTCACGACCAGTGTTGTAATGTAATGAAGTACAAATACTTTGCTACTGTACTTAAGTAGAATTTTCACGTATCTGTGCTTCGTTATCTATATTTCCAGAAACTTTTACTTTCACTCCACTACATTTCCTAAATAAAATGTATACTTTTACTCCACTACATTTGCCCTAAGCATCTTAGTTACTTGTTACTACAAAACAAAATCAGAAGGAATTTGTTACAATGGAAAAAAGCAGGTTTGGCGAATCATTGCTCCTAAATTGCCAAGATAATGCACCCTCCATTCCAGTTGGTGACCTAATGCCTGTTTGTTGCCAAGCAGCAAAAAGAGGAGGAAACATAATAACTGATAGTGTTATGGGAGCACCTGGTGCAGGCTCTGCCGCCATGGTAACAGACGCTGAACACCCCAACAACAGTGGTGATGAAGATAACGTTACACACCTTTGGCCATAATGTTCATAATCAAAGTTTTTTTTAGTTTTGGTCTTATTTCTAATACTGAAGTACATGTAATATCAGAAAATAACTTTTGATACTTAAGTAAATATCAGATACTTTGAGACTTTTACTCAAGTAATATTCTAAAAGGAGACTTCAACTTCTACCAAAGTCATTTTCTGGTAAGATACTTGTACTTTTACTCAAGTATTGCTTTCAAATACTTTATACAAGACTGCTCCCGATCAGAATGTCAAAAAAAGTGATGCCAAGAGTCGCGACCAAGCGCATCTAAATATGACGCAGAAGGGCTAGATGCTAAAGGAGACTTTTTGCGTCAGTCACAAAAGCCAAAGGCACCTGACCAATCGTCGCTTTATGACGGGATGGGAGTGAGAAAGTGATGCATCTCGCTTCTGGAAGAGCTGGACTCTTCCCATTGGCTGACAGACCTCGGGTCCTCAGTGAGGCCTGCATTAGGACTCTTCTCACCAAGTACTGTATTTGAGAGCCTGTTACATGCGTACTCTTTATGACGATCACTTTCAGAAGTGAGGTTTACCTTCACCCTGTTTGTCCTCTTCTTGTTCTCCCCTCCTCTTCCTCCTCCTCCTCTTCATCCCCCCATTCCTCTCTCCTCGTTGAATAATAGAAATGCCAAGTGATGAGAGCTCAAACATCAAAAAGCCCATTTCCCAGCTTGACAGAGCAATTTACCTTTTCCCACATTCACTCACACACATAATTAAAAGTGGTGGATTGGACTGCTGCGTATAGACTGCGTATCTGTATAGCTGTCCTGACTCACATATAAGCAAGCACACACACACACACACACACACAGTGGGAAAACATAAAACTGCCTGATTCACCGAGAGGAGAGTTTTCGATTAGCGAGCGATGGATTTATACATGGCTCTCTTTGTGTCTCTGCTACACACACACACTCATACCCACACACTCATACCCACACAGTCTCTCAATGTTCTTTCACTCCATGTATCTTTGCCTGCCACTAGCTTTTGCTCTGTCTCTTTTTGTTCAGCGTTATCACGTCATTTTTGTGCTCATAAAAATGAACAATGGCACTAAATCCATTTTACCGTTGCCGTTGTTTCCTCGTTACATGTTCAAATTGTCCCGATCTAATAAAACAGCAGGGCAAGAGAGATTTTTCATCCTGTCATCACCCTCTGCTGTGGATGTCACTGAGACAGAAATATTTCTTGTATCCTGTACGTCCCTATGGATGACATCACCTTTTTTGCTTTAAAGTAAATGACTGAGTGGATTACAGCTCACAATCTATTGATTTCTACTGTACCTTTGTACCAAATTATTTACTCATCATATGGTCACCAGTCTTCCAGCTATGAGGTGTGGCTTTCTATTCACCTACTTCCAATTGTAATGAGTTATTCTGTTATTTCAATACAGACTGCCTGAGGCCTTGTATTTTACATTTTTCTTTTCTTTTCCTTGCTGTAGCATCACCACCACATTTCCACTACTGGACACACAGGGCAAGGTCAAGCCTCTCCGCTTGTAAAACAGCTCCGTAAGGTGACCCGTTGGCACCAAATGCCTTCGCCCCTGCTTTGGTTGAGGCCGCTCAGACAGTAGCATAATGGTCTTATGATGTACCTCCGTGTATTGATTCAGCTACAGTACAGAAATGTACTTAGCCTTACTGAACTGCACAGTGGAGAAACCCTACCCCTGGCACCACATCAGAGAAGGTTCATATTCAATTCACTCAGCATTTAGTCGCACTTGGAGGTCAGGGAGAAAAGACTGCCGTGCGCTTCTTTTTAAGCAGTTTCTTTGGTGTTTGTCCAACTCTGAAGTTGCTAAAAAAAATAAATGTAAGTGCAGACAGAGACGGGGAGAATAATGAGGAGAGGGTACATAAATCTACTGGAAGTGTCCTTGGGCCCTGTCAGCTAATTGCATGGTGGGTTGAGTTTTGGAACGGCACGTCTCTGACGCAGTTGTTTTGCGTGGGCAAGTTGAGATTAGTGACGGGGTGGTTAAGACTGTTGCTTAAAGACACTGTCATTTCAAGCAGGGGACAACTGTGAAGATCATTGCTGAAGTGTCTCTGAGAAAGACATTGAAGTCCTTCAGGGCTGGTGCTGTCTAAAGTTCAACCAAAGCATCAATAAACAGACTTTATTTAAACATGTTTTGCACAGTCAAAACAGAGTGGTGGCTCCAAGGCAGATGTTAACAGCCACTCTGGGAAATAAAGCTCTGCCATGCTTTTTTCCGTTTCTTTAAGTTGACAACAGTAGAGGAAGTGCTGCACAAAGTGTTGATAGCTTTTGCGCCTGTGCTCATTAAAAGTCTGTGTGTGGAGCCCATACATATACATTTGTATATGGGTTTTGAGAGCTGGACATAAATCGTGTTTCCTCTGGGTGGTAATCAATTGAAAAACAGAAAATTACACATCACAATGCCTCTGCCTAAAGTGCTGTTGAAGCAATCAGCATGGTCTTTCTAAACCATTTAATGTGTAAATATTATTGTTATTTCAAAGCTATATAATACATGTTATTACATATACTAGCATGGCAACAGTTAAGATGGCTAATAACTTAATAGCATATTTCATTGTGTTATTATTATATTAATCAGATATTTGCAAAGAAAGGACTTTGGCGTGATCTAAAAAACATTTTTTGCATTGCACTAGCATATTTTTAGATGGCACGATATCTGCTGAAGTGCTTGTCCTTTCCTTACTAGCACACGCGCGCAGGCACGCACACGCACGCACACACACACACACACACACACACACACACACACACACACACCAACTGTCTGTCAAGGCAGAGAGATGAGTGATCAGCTGATCAGAATATGATTTGTGAGCTGGTCAAAGAGACAAACAGCGAGAGAAAGAGAGAGATGTCTTTCTGTGGTTAAGAGGAGCAGCGTGACTTGGGTTAGAACAAGGACATGGGCTAATGTTGATTTTTAAAATAACTTAACTGAGTAACTGAGGGTGTGTTGCTTTTTTGGCAAGAGTTTGATGATAGTTAGCTCAATACCACCCTCATATCTTTCCTTTGAATATGTACCTAAAGCTAGCAGACGATTAGCTTAGCTTAGCTTAGCTTAGCTTTGCGTAAAGACTGGACAGAGGGAAACAGCTGGCCTGGCGCCGTCCAAAGTTAACACAATCCGACTACCAGCGCCTGTAAAACTCAATAATTAACACGTTACATCTCATTTGTTTAATCAGGGTTATCACTGTGAGGTTGCCAGGCAACCAATGGAGACTTAAGGAAGGCCAGAAAACAGCCTGGCACATAATCCTGCGTAACATTAAGGGTGTATGTTTGGATCGAGTCCCAGTGAGGTTTTACCCTCTCTAGGATCAGTGTACCGTGGACGGCACACTTTGTTGCTGTGGCGTCGCTGTAACATCGCTGTAACCTCCACTCAAACGTTTTTGTAACTTTAAAGCATTAAATCTTCAACATATACAGCCATGCGACACAACAATTGAAAGCTTAGCCTCTCATGATTCAATTAAGCCCTCACACAAAGCATACGATGATTTATAGCAGTTATACAACTGTTGTAAAGCTAAAGAAGATAAAGCAATAAAGACGTACACTGCGCAGCTGGCGTCTAGAGTCGAGAGTGCATCCATACCTTTTTCCTTGTCCCTTTAGCCACAGCGGTGATATTTTGCCCAAAACTTTTTTTCTCATAAATCCCCAAGAGTCCAAGGAAATGGAATATCCAAGCCATTATATCCAAAACGAGCTGTTCGCCTTACAATCTTGAAGTTTCTGGCCGAATTTCAACGGAAAATCGCTAAACTGTTTTTCATTTCCAGACTTTGTATGCGAATCCCGTCTCATGTGAGACTCCTACACGTTCGATGTGGGTATCAATGTGATCTTTGAGGCCTTAGGAATGCAAAAAGCCGTTGCTTCAGCCAATCCGTTCAGCCAAGGCTGGGACAAGCCAATCATGTCTCTGACGCGATGACGAGCCCACGTGTACTCGATCGACATTTGCTCGGACCAGTTAGATTTAAATGTTACAAGACCCGCCTACCTTTTTAGCCAATACGCAGATTATTCAATAGACACCAAACGTGAAATTAGTAGCTGTGTCAAAGCAAAAATAGGGCCTCATATAATGCATATCACATCCTGACCAATTTATAATTACTTATTTCTATACATTTATGTAAATAGTTATTACAAGTGTATGTGTGATTGATGTGGGTGTGTTTGTGTATTTGAGAAGTGTTGTATTTAGTACTTTTTTGGCGTTTTTCTTTGCACTTTTCAAATGGAAATAAGAAAAACGCACAGACATATCTGTAGAAAAGAAATCATATAAAATCTATTTTTGTGTCTTTTGGCTTCTGGATTCTTTCTGTAGTAAGCTGAGACATGTGGCCATGGCCTTATGTTGTCTGTGTCTCACCAGATGTGGTTACAGCAGTGCATTTTAATCATTTTACAGGTGTATGACTTATATATAAATAAAAAAACCTCCATTCTAGTCTCTGTAACTCTGTGTCAGTAAGGCCTAGAATCACCCTGACACTTGTAACAAAAACTTGAGACTGTTTCCTTTCCAATGATATCGGGCACACCCCAGAGTGTCAAAGTATATGGGAGCTGTACCACTTTTAATTTGGGTATGTCGTTTAGACCAAAAAGCATGGAATTTCAAGTGTTTCTGTAATCTTACCCTTACCCTGTAAGTATATCCAGACAATACTATATATCTTTTGCAGGAATCACACAAAAGGGAAAGATGACAACGATAAAACAAGTTATAAGGGATAACTGTTTAGGTTTTGCTGATCATATACGCTGTCACGGACATGTTGGGTTTGCACACAGCGTCTTGATATGAAACTGCTAAAGTTCCCCATTGTGCATTCATTGTTGGGATATGGCTAATACCTTCTGGTGATTAGAGAGCTGGTGTCATCTTTAGAGGATAATGATGGAGCTATTTTCTTTTGTATTTTTCTTCTGTTTCTCGTCTCTCTGTCTCTTTCCTCCAAGGTTATGTCTATTGGTGTCTACATGTGATCTATGGCCTCATTTGCTGTGTTTTTCAGTGTGTCCAGCCACATTCATGACGGATGAGAGCATAACAGAAAGACAGGCAGAGGCAGAGAGAGCAGCAGAAAAGAAGGAAATTGGACGGAATAAAAGTTTTTTTTTAAATAGCGGAAATGCCTCTAAAAGGAAAAAAAAAAAACTTACAGTCTTAGATCCTGCTAGTATTTGTTATACCGTCACTGTTGTGCAGAAACGTCCTATCTGTGTATTTTGTCGTTTAAATTTTTTTTTTCATAAATCAATGCTATTGGTCACCCTTTCTGTCTGTCTGTGGGTTTTACAAGTATCTTAACAGTGACGAGGCGATTTCATCTGACTTTGTCGAAGGCAATTAGCTCAAAATATTGTTTTCAAATTAGCCTTGTTTCATTTCCAAAAAAAAGCAATGGTTTTGGACATACAAGGTGTTCACCCGACAGCGACCATACTTGTGCGTATGTATGTTCATGCTGTAGCTCTTCTATCCAGAGTGTGTGTACCTGCATGTTGTGCACGTGACGAGCATTCTTGATTTCACTGAATTGTAATTTATATTCAGTTCATATAGTTCATAACTCCCATGTGCAGACCATCTTTATGTACTTAACGTCGGAATGTGCATACTGTACCACAAATTGCGTATCTGTGTTTGCTGGTTACGTTTGTGTGTGTGTGTGTGTGTGTGTGTGTGTGTGTGTGTGTATGGTTTGTATGTCTAAAAATCCAGCTGGGTGACAGAATAAGCCATCCATCAGCCTATTGTGTAGTAATATCGCCTCATATTCTCCCCCATAGTATACAGAATGGACAATTACAGCCGGGGCCTATAGCTGCGACTAGATCGCACCGCACGGGCCCCATATGCGGAATGAAACATCAGTCGCAATTACATTTGTGTGTGTTTCTCATCCATCCTTCCCTGCATCCCTCACCCCCCTCCTTCCACTCCCTAACCCCCCTCCTCTCATCTGCCACGAGGCAAATTAAGAGCCTCTCTATCATGACCCAAATGAGAGAGGCTCATTTGTAGCTGTTATTTATTTGTAATAAACTCTCCCCCATCATTTCCTGCTCTGCCTCTTTCTTCCACTCTGGAAACATGACACACAAAAAGCATCTGAATCCCACTGAAAGCTTCTATTGTCCACAAACATTGTCCAATATTAGTTTGAAGACTAAAATGAATGGTTAAATTGGACATTTTACCACTGGGATCTCATTCTTTCTATCTTCCTCCACCTCATCTCCTAATTCCCCTGCCCCTTTCCCCCCTGCCTCCCTCCACTGTCCACAGATGAATGTGTTATCCTCGGCAGCAGCAAATAGGCCAGGAATGAAAATGCCATACTTAATATAAAAAGGTGGTTCTCTCTTACTTATTGTCACACATACATGCACATACACACACTCTAGCAACCTCAGTAAGACAAAGAGTCTTTGGCTGAGCATCTCCCGTTTCCAGTCCCATTATCTGTTTTCTCAAACTCAATAATTGAACTGTTCCATTGGAATACATTATCCGCCCCACTACCACAAAGCCCCATTGAATCAACTTCTCTCCCTGGCTATTGTGCTTGAGGGTGACATGTTGTTTTTTTCCTCCTCCCTCTATCAGGTAGGCTGTATTACTAGCGTGGTATTTGTCCAAGCGCAAGTAATGACCGCAATTTGCTGCTATTTGGTGCCCTGTAAAGAGGCCTGTGCCTGGTAATGGTAGCATTATAATAGTTATCAGACACAGGTTACTATTATCATGCTATGAATCTGCCATAAGCTATTGTATCCAACTGTATATCAGGGTGACACAGAAGGAGGAGATGTACAATTTGAGGATAAACTGTAGGGATTGCTGCCATCAAGTTCAGAGATGTGCTGTTATGAAAGCTGTCCCGGGATGCAACTTTATAAATTATCTCACATAAGGAACCTATACATCCCTACCACAAAAGGCAAAATAAATAAAGGAATTTCACAATTTACAGAATTGACAGAAGATCCTCTAGAAAGTCTTTAACCAGTGTCAATTTCCTTTAGTACTCGTCCATTCTGAGACATCATCTGGGAACATAGATATACCGTATATATATATATATATATATATATATACACGTAGATATCGCATTGGCCGCTGCGTGTCATTCGAGCGATACGTCGACACGGCCGACATATTGGGACAGACATGCCATTCCTCCTAATGCATGTATGTCCATCGAGGCAGGAGGTCTATCCACTATTAAAATCTAACAAACGCCAGACATGTATTTATGATACAGGATACTTCATTAAATTAAATGCGGGTTTTCGAACCAAAATATCTTATCTTGCGTAGATAGTAACAGTAAGTGGCTTTAAGCCTTAATATATTTTAAATGGGTAAGTTCCCCCCGTACACTTATCATGAAGGGGGAAATAAGCTATAGATACCAAAACCATTTTTTTTGTACCAGGCTGTAAGCATGTTTTTTATTCCGTGAAATGACACGGCCCCTTAACTCAAAATCTGTGGCAGTTTCACGGAATCGCAAAAAATTCCGTGATGGGCCCACGGAAGAATTCCGTGAAATGAACACGGATCGCCGAAAATTCCGTGATGGGCCTACGGAAGAATTCCGTGAAATGAACATGGCCCCTTAAGTTAAGGAAAAGGTTGTGGGTGGGCTTACGTCTCCATGACACACGGGATAACAACAGGACAGTTGGGTTTAGGAAAAGAAGAACGGGACGGTTGGGTTTAGGAAAACAATAACAGGATGTGGGACAACAACGGGATGGTTGGGTTTTGTAAAAGAAGAACGGGACGGTTACGTTTAGAAAACGTGACACGCGGGACACGATCCCCGGTCTCCTGGGTGAAAGTCCTGTGTTGTTTGACCCATCCACCACCCCAACCAACCTACCTACGCAGATCTTCGGGGTTTCATACTACTCTCTACTGTAGTTGCTCCTAATGCTACGTCATCTTCTCATTGACTTTACATTGGCATTGTTTTCCGTGGTGGCACACGGAATTTTCACACATTCCGTGCCACCACCACGTAATGCTGTGTTAACAGTTCGTGATCATTTCACGGAATTCTGTGAGACCAGGCTGGTCCAACACACCTCGCTGTGGGGAAATCCTTTTTTTTGTTGTTTTTTTTTACCTCGTCTTTCTCTTTTTTTTTTGTCTGTGTTCACACAGAACATTTTCTTGCATCGTCTGCTCCAACAATCAACAGATAACACTAAAAAACACAAACATAAAAAAACATCTGTATGGTCACCCAACAAACATCTGACACACCTTGCCGTCTGTTTGTTTTTTAAACCCTTTCTACGCCTGAGGTCTGGGCACTCATTGTTCTCAGTGCAAAGTAGAACAGAGTAAAAAAACAAACACACACACACACACACACACACACACACACACACACACACACACACACACACACACACACACCAAATCCAAACATGTAATATTTATTATTGTCATGATTGCAGTCCCACAATGATACACAGATCACATGGAGCTGCCCCAGAGCTGCTGCTTTCTGATACATTACTAACTACTGTAATAAATTAACTTTATGTTAGCTTAAAAGAAGGATTAAAGTTACCGCTTAGTAAAATATTGTAAAACACCTTTTTTCATCCATGACATTTTTTTTCAATCTTGATTAGATTGGCATTTCTTTCACATGAACACCCAAAAGCAGCACAGAAGTCGCACAAAAGTCTGTTAGATAGGCAGAGAAACATCCCAAAAGCCCGAGGCGGTATCTATGATCTGGGAACCATGAATGTGTGAAGGTTTTGTAGCAATATGTCATGCAGATGTGGAGACAGTTCACTGGATATGTGAAAACTTTGACCTGCTGGAACATGGGGACGATGAATGTTTGTACCAAATGTCATTTGTATCTGAGTAATACAGTCCCTCCAGAAAAACGTGATTATGCGATCGCATAATTCAATGCATAATCAGCCAAAGTCCGCATATATATTGCGGGGGCTGCATTTTTTTCAAATATGCCGCACTTTTGCCGCATAAATTGCAGATTTCCGCGCAAAATATGCGGGGCTTGCATGATTTCATAATCCCCGCTGTTGCAAAAAAGTCACATATATCTTAGCAGAAAGTTGAAAAATGTTGCGTTTACTTCACACAAGAGCAGCCATTTTCCCCTGTTGCCATGGGAACGTTATGAAGTGACTTAATTACGCGACGTGAACATCAGCGAAAAGCTGCAAACCCCGCGATGAAGCCACGATGAAACCGCAATTTTTGCAAGTTCCCGCAATTTTTGCAAGTTCCCGCAATTTTTGCACTTTCCTGCAATTTCATCACATAAAATTGCATAAGTATCCTGCATATTCCATCGAATTTTTTAAGAAAACGTGCCGCATAATCAAGGACTTTTGCCCGCAACAATCACAAAAAAACTCAGCATTTTTCTGGAAGGACTGCCTATGGTATTGTTGACTTCATCAAGATTCAGTGTACATTAGATTAGATTAGATTCAACTTTATTAAAGTCTTAAGTACAAAGACAACGAAATGCAGTTTGCGTCCAACCAGAAGTGAAAAAAGAGCAGAAAAGTGCAATGTGATATTATTATTATTAAGTATAGACAGGACAAGAAATATAGTGCAGTGTAGACAGTAGTATACAGTTAGTTTACAGAAGGTGGTTTGGACTAATATAAATTGAAGTGAACATCAGCGAAAAGCTGCAAACCCCGCGATGAAGCCATGATGAAACAACAGTTTTTGCAAGTTCCCGCAATTTCATTACGTAAAATTGTATAAAAATCCTGCATATTCCATCGCATTTTTTAAGAAAACGTGCCGCATAATCAAGGATTTTTGCCCACAACAATCACAAAAAAACTGCATTTTTCTGGAAGGACTGGTAATAGTTTTTTACCTATTTCAGTCTTTGAAGACTTGAACTACAACACGTATACTGATACACTTACACACACCAATTAATGATATGTGGTCACTATGTGTCGCTGTGTCGCTCTGCAGGGGGGGCAGCAGAAGCTGCTCGGTGCAGTAGAAGTCATCTGATGGAAGAGCATATTTGAAGCATACAGTGACATTAAAATCAACACGTGTTTGTGTCTGGATAGTCATGCAGCAGTTGTTTGGACAAAGGACATGAAAAGAGCGTGATTTACTGTTTGAAGGTTGAGAAGTTTTAGAAAAAGAAAACGGTGCATGAAGAAAGAGTTTCCTCTTTGAAGGCTTCTACACTGCTGCACCCTCTTACCTGGTGTGCCTCCTGCCTCTGCAGTGTTATTGATGTCCTACTTCACCTGACTGAGGCAGCTGGAGGTGTGTGTGCATGCATGTGCTCATGCCTGTGAATCTGTGAATGTGTCATGGGTGGTCAGTGATGTATTTAAGTATTTAACAACTTCTCCAAAAACCTTGTCTCAAACTCTAAATTTGGTCGATATTGTAATGTTCCCCCCTAGGTTTGTGTGTGTGTACTGAAGGTGTGTGTGCGTGCGTGCGTGCACATTTGTGTTTGCCTGAGGCGGTTTCCTGTCTGCCAATCCGTCTGCCATCGGCAAACTGCTTCCAGCAGGTTGAGATAAAGCACATGGATGCTGATACACTGGTTATTTTTTAGATTTAAGAGAGCGCAGAGTAGTCCTGAGTGTGTATTTCTATAATGTCTTCTTAAAAGATAATTCCCCCGACTTGAGAGTATTCTACAACCTGGGTGAGATTCAGGGTAACTCTTCCTGATAATCATGTGGACAGATGGTGGATGGTGAAAATGCAGGCAGCAGCAGAAAACATGTCTTTTTAATGACGAGTGCAAAGACAACTATCTGAGGGAATGGATTTCTTAAATAGTAATTCCTTTTCACTCCGTACTCTGATGTTCGTGTACTTCTTTGGTTGCAGTTTAAGAGGCAGGTAAATTTGGACAACGTTGTTTGATGTCCCTGTTAATACCCAAGTTCTCCGATTTCCCCAAAGAGATCATTAACGTTTCATCTTATCTTTGTCATGCAGACACACAGATGGCAGCCGGTAGAGATTTAGCAAACAAAAGGAGTAACCCCTGATGCTTATCTCAATGGTGTTATGTACAATAGCACATTCTAAAGAATATGTTCTAATGAGTAGGTTTCAGTGTCAAAATAATTGAAGATCAAGTATTTCCTTACCGCTTTTGTAAGGGAACATACATGTATGTGTTTTCAATGAAAGATGTTAATGGGATATTATGCTTTGGAATATGTGGCAGTGAAGTTGAGGCAAAATAGCGTGGCAAAATGGGTTCATTGAAGGGTCTTAAAGGGGTACTTTGGCATTTTTTAATTGCACATCCATACATTTGGGGCACTTTCAAAAGACAGGTTAGGAAAAGAATGGTCAAAAGTGATGCAGCAGAGGCCTAGATATCCAAACTTAGTCCTGAGTATGGAGTTAAGGTCCAAAAATGCTGGATCCTATACTTTATGTTATACCCTACCTGCTTGGTAAATGGTTTCAAACTGTGCATCAATTTATAACACAGGCTTAAGAAGTCATGCTAGCAGCTCTGAGAGGCTGTACTTTGGCTTTGAGCTCAATGCTAACATCAGCATACTAATACGCTTACAATGTGCTAGCGCTAACATACTAATATTGAGGTTCAGCGGATATGTTTACCATGTTCATCCTTTTTTTTAGCGTGTTAGCATGCTAACATTAGCATTAAACACAAAGTACAGCTGAGGCTGATGGGAATTTAGGCAGTGGCTTTCGGACCAGTTTTCTTTCACTTTTATAAAATTCAGTTCAACTTGTTTGTATTCCAGTTTTCATTTTGCCAGTTAAAAGAGGTCATTAAAACTTCTTCAACATGCAACAATGGAAAACGATCAATACATATCCAAGGAAAACAAGAAATAATATAAGGGGAAAATGCACAGTTGTTAGTCTGTCCCATATGAATGTATACATGATGGGAAGTAAATAAATGACCAGAAGGCTGAATTTGAAAGGGTGTTGTCCAGACATTTAAGATTATTGCTTGCGTGCATCAGTGTTTCTGATCCAGTGGAGAGCTTTGGGCAGCACACAGTATATCACAAAGAGATGTTTGTCAGAGGGTGTAATCTTAACCCGTGTGTGTTTACATCTGTTTAAACCTCTACTTCTCTCCCTCTAGCTAGACTTGTATGCAGCAGTGTGGAGTTGTTAGCAGCACCTCCAGAGCTGTTTATCTCTGATAGTCACAGTGGGCTTGTTCCTTTAATCTCATGTTCCAGGCTCAGGACACCTCCGGTAGATCCAGCGTACACCAGGCCTATATGGTATAAACAGTTTGAAGGTGGGGTGTGCACAAGGTTTGCATAGGGCTGGGCAATATATCAATATTATATCTACACTGATATATGGGGCTGGATAGTCTTACATTTTGGATATTGTATTATCGTGATATGACACAAGTGTTGTCTATCCCTGGTTGTAAAGGCTGCATTATAGTAAAGTGATGCCATTTTCTGAGCTAACAAGACTTGTTCTATTATTTGCCTTTACCCACTTAGTCATTGTATCCGCATTATTGATTATTTATCAAAACTGTCATTGTGTTAATATTTTGTGAAGGCACCAATAGTCAATCCTACAATATCGCTGCAATATCGACATCGATGTATTTGGTCAAAAATATTGTGAGATGTGGCCGGGTTGGCTCAGTGGGTAGACTAGGCACACATATATTTAGAGGTTTATGCCTCAATGCTGAGGTCCAGGGTTCGACTCCAACCTGTGAAGATTTCCTGCATGTCTTCCCCCTCTCTCCCCTTCCTCACCTGTCCTGTCCATTAAAGGTGAAAAGCCCCAAAAAAAAATCTTTAAAAAAAAAAATATATATATATTGTGATATTTGGGTCTTATCCATATCGCCCAGCTCTAGGTTTGCGTGCAATATTAACCAGGTCTTCCTGTGTGTGTTTTTTATTTTAAGGTCACCCGTGTACCAGTGGAGAGCTGTGAGCAGTACAGCTCCTGTGGAGCCTGCCTGGGATCAGCGGACCCTCACTGTGGCTGGTGTGTGCTACATAATGTGTAAGTGCATATACTGTTCCCTATGTTGTGATCTGCAGTTAATTATAAGCTGTTACTTCGATGGACAGACTTTTGGAAATTCTATCAATTCAATTTGTATTAGTCATATTTATGTTCATAGTAACCAGTATTATGTAGACCTGCTTGGCGTTACATTGTTATGTTTAACACAGCAAATACCACAATTTGCAGCCTTATCGGGGTCACGTTCAACAACAACAAAAATCCCCCAAAATCACAGAAAGATGAAAAGACTGACGCAAACTGCATTTCGTTGTCTTTGTACTTAAGACTTTAATAAAGTTGAATCTAATCTAATCTAATGTACACTGAATCTTGATGAAGTCAACAATACCATAGGCAGTCCTTCCAGAAAAATGCTGAGTTTTTTTGTGATTGTTGCGGGCAAAAATCCTTGATTATGCGGCACGTTTTCTTAAAAAATTCGATGGAATATGCAGGATATTTATGCAATTTTATCGTGGCTTCATCGCGGGGTTTGCAGCTTTTCGCTGATGTTCATGTCGCGTAATTACGTCACTTTATAACGTTCCCATGGCAACAGGGGAAAATGGCTGCTCTTGTGTGAAGTAAACGCAACATTTTTCAACTTTCTGCTAAGATGTATGTGACTTTTTTGCAACAGAAATGCGGGGATTATGAAATCATGCAAGCCCCACATATTTTGCGCGGAAATCGGCAATTTATGTGGTGAAAGTGCGGCGTATTTGATGAAAAAATGCGACCCCCACAATAAATATGCGGATTTTGGCTAATTATGCATTATATTATGCGATTGCATAATCACGTTTTTCTGGAGGGACTGCATAGGGTTGGCATCAGAGTAATAGTGAGTTGTCAGGTTTTAAAGGCCACCATGTACACTTTTGTTAAAATGATTGGAAGGTACTCGTCAGCTGATAGCCAAGCAGCTGATGAATGAGCCACTGATGGTGAAGCATGAATGAGCAGCTGGAGCCAATCAGCTAATGCAAGTGTGACTTCAGTGCTCTGCCTGAACTAACGCTGTGCCCCATTCTCACTCTGCTTGTGTGCTGGGCTCTATGTTTCACTATTTTGTTGTTGTTTTTTTAAAGTGCTTTTAAACCTCTGTAACCCATAGATACATTTTGAGTATTGCCACCCTTGGTTATATACTATATAAGTGCAGATACATATTGTTGTCAGGATACCAAATGCTACGATCGTAGTTTTTATACATCGCCCTTATTTATACATTTTCATGAATCCATACACCCACTAATAAACAGAAACTCTGCCTGAAACCCAGCATCCTGGAGTTGTTTAATAAATATTATATAGCTGTTTGTGCACTTCAAACAACCTTGAATTTGAACAACTTTGTGAGTGAGGAGAGTTTTTTCTTTCCCAAGTGAGATGCAGCTGATGGCACCAATGCCACATTTTTTTCCAAATACCTTTATCCATGATACTAAAAAAAAAACTACCTAAACAATCAGTATTAGTGTGGATTTAATATACTAAACAATTCTATTATTTAAGGGTTTTTTGAATGGAGATGTGACTGTAGTATATTGTCCTGCTCTAGATGTTCGAGGAAGGATCACTGTGAGCGAGCCGAGGAGCCTCAGCGTTTCACCACCAGAGTGGAGCAGTGTGTCCGACTCTCCGTCCAACCCGACACTGTCTCTGTCACAATGTCAGAAGTGCAGGTACGGTGTGTTGGTGTATGTGTGTTTACATGTGTCTGTGTGTGTGTGTGTGTGTGTGTGTGTGTGTGTGTGTGTGTGTGTGTGTGTGTGTGTGTGTGTGTGTGTGTGTTTGTGTGTGTATTGTTTGTGTGACGGGAAGAAGTGGGGGATAAGAAAGATGGACAGCACAAGTGAGCAAGATAAATGTGAAATGAAAATAAAGCTTGTTCTTGAGTCATCGCTGGCAATCTGCCCATCATTTTGAGTTTGAGCTGAAAAGCCACAAACCCGACCAACAATTTCTGCTGTGGGGCAATAGGAATCTGGCTTATTACATCACTCATAAAGTTTATCGATTTTAGATTTATGTTGTCCCTCACCTTTCTGCTTTTCTTCCTTCTCCTAGTTGTCTCTTCAGGCGCAGAATGTGCCCAGTCTGTCTGCTGGAGTGAACTGCTCCTTCGAGGACTATGTAGAGACAGAAGGACGCATCTACGGCGGACGGATCTTCTGCCTGTCCCCCTCTACAAAAGAGGTGTCCCCCATTACACGAGACCAAGGTAAAAAAAAGAAACCTATCCCAACATAACCAACATACAGGGTGTGTGAAAGATGTGGAATCATAGATCATTATGGAGTGAAGTTACCAGATCTCTGACTTGAACTCTGAACAATTTTGCTCTCTGGGGGCTACCTGAAGGAAAATGATTTAAAGATTTTAAATGACAAGTATCTGTTTGGAACCTCAACGTGTATTATAATAAAATACATGTTATTCCATCATTCATTTTCAGAATAAGAGAATTGTACCGAATAGCCTATATATTTTTGTCATGTTATTATAGATTTCAAAATGCCCTTTTTCAAAGTTCCCGTATTGCCGTTTTTACCGATGACACTTTTATTTCCTGTCAAGTTTAATTTCTTTATTCACCCGACCTTGTGGTATATACATGTATATATACATATATATGTATATACATATAGACGAGTACAAAACATCAAACAAAACAATACATCAGTACAAAAATAGCCAGAATGGATCTTTAACACAAACTAAATCATTTAAATAAGGGCAGAACATTGTTCAAAAAGGCACTTAATTGGGGGGGCCTGGGTAACTCACCTAACAGAGGAACCTGGTAGAGTGCGTGCCCATATACATAGTCATTTCTCCTCTCTCTATCTCTCTCTCCCCTTTCATGTCTAAGCTCTATCCCTATCCAATAAAGGCCTAAAATGCCAAATAATAATAACACAAAAGGCACTTAATTCACGTATTATCCTTGATGGATATTGTCTGTAACAACAACACACGTTTACACATGGACCGGTGGCTTACAAAGTATCATAATGACACTTTTCATAATGTTACAGTGACATTGTCAGCAGTCATCGACCCTCACCTTTCAGCCAATCACGTACCCCCTGTCTCTCTTACGCTAGCACACTTAACAGCTGCCTCTGTATATTTAGCCTTCTGTTAGGTAAACCAGCAACTTTGCTAAATGTATTCTTCTGTAACCAAATCTCTTTCACTTTTAAGCCAAACATAGCCAATTAGCCGGCTAGGTAGGTAGAATATGCTGCCTTGTTAAACTAGATAAAGAAAAATGACAGCGATGATATCTTATTCTATCTTTGTGTTAATTTATAGTAGCAGCTAGATAGTGGATTCAGAGTGACTTTGATGTAGTTGTTGTTGCTCTAGCTAAGGTGCTAACTGGCTAAATCTAGTAACATTTAAAATGATATACATATTTATATATTTAAAATTTAACACGTTGGGGCTTTATATATCTGCCGCAGTAAATGAATCCCGCTAACACAGAACTACACAGAACTTGAACATGCTTTGTTAGATTCACCTGTTGTCTGGAAGTTGCACTTTCTGAAAAGATAAATAGTTTAAAACTTATGTTTTGGTGGGAAGATGACTTCACTTTATTGAAGCTTTATTTTTTGATTTTTGAGTTTTGTTTAATGCTGCACAAATATAAAGTGTTTGCTTCATTCAGCCGCCTGTTCATTCAACTGTGTGAAACACGAGTCATTCTGCTCTTTAACTGCACCCATTTCTTTGCGATTATCAAAATAAGAAACTGCTGATTCGTAAACTTAATGCACAAAACCCATAAATGTATATGGACAGATGAACCATTTCCTCCACCAAGTAACTGCTCTATGACATTTGATTGATTCTGCTCCAAGCAGAAACATTGTGGCTCCAAAATGTCAGCTACCTATACAGGAATTGACAAGTAACACCTAAAATGAGGCTGTTAACATTTAAGAATACATTACCTTTCACTTACTATATATGATATCAGTTGTACGCTATAATATACTGAAGACTGAAAGAAAAAAAAAAACAACAGCACTGGTAATATGGTGTTTTGTGACTCCTTTTAGGTGACCGACGTGTTATAAAGTTGTATCTGAAATCAAAGGAGACGGGGAAGAAGTTTGCCAGCGTGGACTTTGTCTTCTACAACTGCAGCGTCCACCAATCGTAAGTTTTCCCTCATATTTCAAAATAAAGAGTTTGTTGCTAAGTGTGAATGGAGTTAGAAGCAGAAGAAAGGAGTGAGGAAATGTATATAATTTGTATATGCCCTACACCCAGGAATCAATAGAAGAGTGACTGTGGTTCTTTCTCAAAAGCAATAGTGCTAAAATATTGGCCTGCAAATAACTCCTATAATGGAGAAGGGAGAAGACAGCATGCAACCTTTGCCAATTCATTATTCAATGTATTCAAGCTTTTTACAAATCAATTAGTTAATTAAATCTCAAGCAATAAAGGGACTACTGGTGAATGAAATAATGAATCGATTCCTAACCATGCAAGACTTAGAAGGGCAGCCAAGCTCGGGAGGCTAAAACACGTCAGTCGTGTTTCTTGGAAATGAATTATCTCTAATTTAAGTATAGGACTACTGATAAGCTTTCCAGCACTGGTTTTACATGTTTTTGTGTTTATATGCGTGGCTGACTTTTTAATTTAAGAAAGAAAAGCACGGAAAGAGAGAGAGACTGGAGAGACTACACCTTTTCTATATACTATATTTGAATTTGGTGAAGAAATTCAATTTTAATCATAGTGGTTAAAAATAGTTTTTTTTAAATCTACAATGTTATTTCTGTTGATGGAATATTATTGGTAGTTGACAGAGCTGAGCAATTCATCGTTTTGTTTAAAATTTGTAAGAAGAGCCAAGATTGGAATCATAAGTAACAGTATGATATCTTAAAGAGCTGTAGAGGTGAACGTTGTTTTACTTGTTGATTGTTGTCAGTTGTAGCTAATGAATGAATGTTATTTAGGTAATGCGGCCAAAGTGAAACTGCTGCTGTCAGTATAATGTTATGTGCTCTCTGCATGCTGGTACTGTACGACTAATACTGTTGCAAAGATCTTTTTTTTTAATTTTTTTATTTTTTTTTTATAAAAGAAACGTTCCTCTGTTAGTTTGATGTATAAAGAGTTGGAGAGTGAACTGTTGTGAGTCTAGGCTGGCAGGTAGACAGTGGTCAAAATCTTATCATTGTTTTAGCTTTACCTTAAAACTTGATTCAGGGCAGCAGCAGTCGTTCCTTGGAAGCATTTTTTTGCTTTTTGACACTATCATAAGCTTTAGCTCAGCCAGAAGTTGCTAAATGCTTTCTTTTGCTAATTTTAATATATATGAAGATGTCATTAAGCAATAAATTGCATACTCAACATTTACATTGAAAACATTTTTTTTAGAAATTAAGTTAAAATGTAATTCAGTATTGCTGAACAGCTTTATCAGTATCAATAGGTGCTTTCTGACCGGATAGTACTTGTACTTTTTAGAGGAAAAGTACACTTCTAAGCAGTTCTAAGAACTACTCTCCCCCAAAATCTTTTTTTCCATTTGCATTCCCACTGGCCAAGTGACCATAGGGACTGGTAGGAGGGGTAAGGAAGTGACGCAAGCACGGCAACGGTCTTTGCCAGTGAGCCGCCGGACACGCTTGTGGAGTTTAACTCCGAAAAGACAGTTAACCACAGGTTCCCGTTAATCTTATGATGGACATGTGTTGTGATATTTAAACAAACGAACCGTCAACGGCGAAATAAAAGCCTCTGATGTACGAGAGCGGTCTGAGAGACCTCCAGCTCACAGCAAGGTGTCTGAGCATGACTGGCCGAGCAACGAGCTAGCCGGGGCAGGCGCATGCTGGCTGTCGCCTCACTTCATGGAGGTTCTCAACTCCGAAAACTTTGAAGCAAATTGTGAATTCGGCATAAATTTTCGCAAGACTGCCTATATTCGAAATCTAAACAGTTAGTTTCTCGCCTAACGTTGTCAGAAGTGAATTTAATGATGAATAAGATGGTGAAAATTGTTAAAAATGTCCTGTTGTTGCTCTGTCTGCAAGTTCTGAGGTGGCAGTGGGCGTGACTTATAAGTTCGACCAATCAAGTACACCTAGGAAAAGGGAAAAGGGAAAAGACCCTGCTCTGAAGTAGGAGCTAAAAAAGTACGCTACTGAGGCCAGAGGAACTTAAAAATCCCTAAAATTTTTCTGTTGGAATACGACGAAAAAAGTGTTCTAGGAACGTTTAGTTCTAAGAACTGCAAAAATCCCTCTGGTCGGAAAGCCCCTTATAATTACTCTTTAAGTTCCTTTTATGTCAATAGGCAACTACATCTGCATACAATGGCACAACATTTTATGGACTTAAACTAACTATTGTAAACCCTTGTAAATACAAAAGTAAATCAAGTGAAAATATAAAACCAAGTTAAATGGTCAAGTCATTCATTGTGACATATTGGCGGCTCTTTTTTAAGAGAGAGGAGCTAATGCCTGCCCCAAAAATTTGCTAGGCCCTTTCAAAGGGAAATAAGTTATTAAAAACATATATTGTTCAATGCTGTGTAGACCACAAACTACAGACCTGGAGTTTAAATTACAATATAAGTCAGGGAAAAATGAATTGTTCACCCTTAACAGTGGTTTTGTCTTTAAATGCCAGTGAAGATTTTCAGTTGAACTTGCACAAAGAGAGGAGGTGGAGAGAAGAGAGGGAAGCAGAGCGACAGTGAGATGGGCCTGATAATGAATGAAGAATGGGTTCCTAATTGACCTGCCTTGTTAAATAAAGGTTAAATGAAAATAAATAAAATGTCATTCCCTATAATGGCTCTTGGCTGCTGCTCTTAAGTCACTGAGTGGGATTCACTGTTCCACACACTCTCTCTCTCTCTCTCTCTCTCTCTCTCTCTCTCTCTCTCTCTCTCTCTCTCTCTCTCTCTCGCTCCAGTGTCCCCCACCTGGCACAGAGTCACATCCTCTCATTTAGGTATCTGCACTTTGTGTCAATACACCTGAAATGAAAATGCATCTGTGGCATACTCAGAGTGGATTTCTCTTTCTCTTGCCAAGTGTAGAGTGATGGCAGCATTACTTCCTCCACTAATGTTTACATCATTCAAAATATCCTCAATTAAGAATAAAATCCATTTGAGGGTTTTTTCTTTATCTTTTTTGATGAGTTGAACACCCCTCGTAAAAGAAAAGAATGGGGGGAAAAGGGAAAAGACAGTCAGAATATCAGGACATAAAAACCAATACAGAAAAACAGCCAAATAGTATGCCATAAACTAAGGACTCAGAAACGTTGTCTCCAAAGTGTCTTTTGTGTGTTCGTAATTGGTGTTGTGTGTGCATTTTAATGCAACTGAGAAACCATGAAGTTAAAGACCAAAAATGCATTAAATAAGCTACGCTTAAGGTGCTAAATTTAGACTCTGGTTCCTCTGTTATAAAACAATTTCAAATTATGACCATAATCTTTAATTCCTGAATCCCCAGCATTACAAGCACCTAGTAATAAGGAGTGTAAAGTGTCCTGCTTTCGTTCTCTTTCATGTCACCATCCTTCCGTCCTGGCCCTCTTTTCCTCTCTTGCCTTCCCACCTTCCTCTTGTCTGCCTATTACTCTCTTCTCCCATCCCTCTCTTTACCCCTCTCTCCCTCACCCAGCCCTGACCCCTCTTAACCGTCTCTGTCCCCCCCCCCCCCACCTCCCTTTTCTTCTCGTTCATCAAGCCCATTTATTGCCTGCGCTCTGCTTTTGGACCTGAATATATCTGCATAGTAATAGGCCGTTAATTAGCTCTAGCCAGGGTGCCTGTGTGAAGATCGTCATAATGGAGTGGGCTTGGAGAGAGACCTCACCTGGGCCACTTCTCTGGGCCTCCAGGCCTAGTTCAATGGCCTTGATTCATGTTGTGAATGTGTGAGTGTGAACGTGTGTGTGTGTGTGTGTGTGTGTGTGTGTGTGTTTCTGTTTGTTCCTTGTGAGTTAAAGAGCATACAGGATGTGTGAAAGTAACTGCACTGTAGTGTATATGTATGCATATTTTTGTGCATGCAGGAAGTGTTTTCTCATTTTGTGTGTGTTTGTGTGTGTGTGTGTGTGTGTGTGTGTGTGTGTGTGTGTGTGTGTTTATGCTCTGTACCCATGATTAACCAGCCCACCTAGCCCTCCTCTCTTTGCTGCATAAACAGGCGTGTTGCTGTTTAAGCCTTTGATGTTGGCTTCGCTGGCCCCCGCAGGACTGTAAAACTACAGTGCAGTTATCACCGCAGCAGCTGTAACATAAACCCACATATTATACACCACTCCCCCTCCGTCGTCTCCTTTCCCCTCTGACTCTTTGACACCGCCTGTACGAAGCCAGGCGCGGGAGCCGGCGGCAGATAATGGAGTTCTCCTTGTGGGCGTGGTGGGGGGGTGAAAGGGTAGCACAGGCCTCACAACAGCAGACGCACAGACGTACTGTATCAGCACAGATGCACAAGCGGAGCAGCCTGCAGGCAAGCGCTCGTGTGCAACTTCACACAGCCTCGCTCAATGTGCTCAAAGGTGGATGCAGCACCTGCATCACCAGCCTTACACATTCTCATACAAACAAACATAAACAGGTGCACGCACAGTCAGAGGGAGCACACAGAAGGCACAGACTTGGCACGGCAAATTTCGCTGCAAGCTAGTTGCATACACTTACAATATTAGAAATTTGCATTAAAAAAGAGATTTGGAATAGTTTAATTGAGCATGCGGGAGGAGGAATAATGCGTCTCTTAAGAGAGTAAGAGAAACAAATGGGAGGAAGAGCGCTAGAGGGAAGAGTGAGACACGGAAGTAAACTCTGGTTCCCTGAGAGCTGGTGAGGGAATAGACAACTGAAAAAGGAGGCATGAAGAGGGAAAGAGAGATATAAAGCAGTGTGTTAGTGAAGGAGACAGAGATTGTGTCCATTGTGTCAGGAATAATGCGTCCCACACAGCTGAAAGGTTAGCGCCGCAGCCGCAGGCCACCATGACCATTACAATATGAAAGGGGCTGAAATCTATGCAGTGAAAAGAAGCACTCATGGGAGGGGACCAGCCCACGCTCTGGCCCCCATGAAGGGCTCTCACTTCCAGGCAGACCGTTCACTTTGGCCTTCTGTTCAGAGACCACAACTGCGGTATACACTGGCAACTTTTGGACTCATCTTGTTGGAAACAGTTTTGAGTTCAACTTTTCTGTGATTACATTCGCCATTAGTGGATTTTTGTCGCAATAGTTGTTGGTCCAATTCTCAATAAGTTTGATGCGCTTTAATTAAACTGTGGGTTGAGACTCGCAGACTTACTGCTTTTGGACATCGTGACAAGATGCAGTAATATCTTATAATGAGTCTGAGTGCCCTGTTGAGAATCTAAACTTCTCATTTGGTTCCTGTGCTGTATAACTTAATGATGTATGCATCATTCTGTCGCTGCTCACTTTGGAGCTTAATTGGATAAAACACAAAGAGGCCTATTTATAGATCACATAGCACAGCCAGTCGTATCTCTCTTTTAAACACTATCCACTTGAAAGATGTGTGATAGATATGATGTCAAACCAATCTGAGCTTTTAATCAGAACAACATGCCTAGGTAGTTGCTTAAAGCACTGATTAGGCTATTAAAGCTTTATGCTTTGTGTCTCAAAACGGATCACTGGCACTAATTCATTTGGATCAGCACTTTAGGGTTAGGGGGTTAGGGTTAGGTTGGGTTAGGGTTAGGGTTAGGTTCTTGTCATGTTTTAATGAGCTTTAGATACTTCCTAATCAGGACAGAATGGCAGCTTTATCTGTTGCTTCATCCACATTGACCAGAATTAAATGAGCACTTTCACATACGTTAGTGCGGGGCCACAGCTCGCATATCAACAGCTTTGTTCCATCGATCCGGCCTCGCTAGAACAAAAGCTCAGAGAAGATGAAATGGCGTTTGACTCTCTGTTGCTAGGCCTTGCTAAATAGCAGGGGATTTTATTGACCACATTGCAGCAGCGCAGCCACTTACCCAAGGCCAGTCGACCAGGCATTGACAGCTCTACTGTAGGACAAGTCTCCACTGCCCAGGTGACCCAGAGGAATGCTTCGATGTCAACACGGGGCGAAATGCTTGTGTATAGGTGCGTGTCAGTCTGTGAGTGTGTGTTATCGCGGCCGTGATCGTGCGCACACACACACACACACACACACACACACACACACACACACACACACACACACACACACACACAGCTGTGAATGTGTGGGCACACACCCCTGCAACAAGAAATCGATAAACCCTGGGGTTAATAGTGAGGAGGAACTGGCTCACCAGCTTTACTAGCAAACATCAGACTGTTAGCATAACCTTAGTCCACCCTTCTCCCCATGGAAATCCACTGACATTGATTAGAAACCTCACACTGCAGTTCAGTCTAGTCTCACTAGCCTTTAAGCTATGAAGCCCCTATCACTCCAATACAGGCGGGTTAGGAGTTAACCCTCTAAAATCGGAATAAACCAAGGACAGAGGGACAAAGACAGAACGCGGATTAGACCGAAATCCAAATTAAAGTCAGTCTTTCTGGCAGCAGGGTGGCATTGTGAGCTGAGCGATTGTCCTTCAGTTTGGAGGCCCCGGTTTTAAACCCCCGTGGTGGCTCATTACTGTGATGCTTTTGCACTAGACTTGTCAGAGAGATCACTTGTCAGTCAAACAGTGAAGGTGGTATTGTGGTTTATTTTTCAATCAATCAATCTTTTCATCTAACTCTCAGCAGGAAAATGGTGAACCTAGCAAAGACCGTTAGTAGAATGTAGCATTAGTTGAATAAGCACTACAGTCAGCAGCGCAAAGCAACATGTGCAAATAAATCTGGAGAGCGATAACTGGATGATGGATACATAGAAAGGACCACACAGGTTCCCAGTCAGTTCCTCGGGTGGATGCGAGTTGGCGAGCAGAGACTGTGGGTGTGTGTGGGTTGAGTTTTCGGAGGCCTGATTGAGTACAGTGACAGCGTATGGGAGCGAGGACTGACGTAACATGCAATTGGAACTCGCTGTTTTCAAGCCAGTTAAGTGTAATTTAGTTCAGAAGTGGTATAAGGACTAGAAAGCCAGGACTTGTTCTAGTTGAAAAGAGCATGTCAGGATTTGTTAAGTGTTACTCGACATGAACTTATGTCAGACTTTGTAATTATTGTTTATTATTTAACATGACACATTACTGGACATTTATGGGTATGTTTAGAATATGTGCCATTGCTAAGATTTAATAACCCCCCTTTTTTATCATGAAAACAAAGCTTTGCTGAATTGAATAACTATTGAGCAATTGTTGCTTTAACTTCTCATATTAAGTGTAAAGTAAAAACCTAAAGTAACCTTTGTGTTTTTGTACAAACTTCCTTCACATTGCTTTTTTTCCCCTGGTAGCCATGATAGCCTTGTTTTTGGGTGGCAATCCATGTTTGAATGTGCATGTATTCATTTTCTATCCTCAACTCTGAAGAAAAAGGTTATATAAAAACAGGCTTATCTTGGTCTGCCAGCTTAGTTCACTGTAAGCCTCCAAGCATGGAGAATGAGAAGGGAGGAGTGGATCGCCGAGGATTCGCTCCTGCTCTCTCTCGGCTGCTTTCAGCGTCCGCCTTGGCCTCACTGACAGCTGGAATAAAGTCTTAATGCACGGGGCCACAGTTACACTCGTCATTCCAACGTGATTTCTGGAGATTTGGCCGTAACCATTTTGATGTTGTGCGAATGTTTGGATGCATGTCCAACCTCGGCCTGTCAGCGTGTGGTACGCGTCCCCCGTTGAAGGTTTTCTTTTCATCTGTGTTTCCACTCGTCCTGTATTTCACTTTGCAACAGCTCTCCCTGAGTATATCGTACCTCATCTATGATGAATCCGGGTCATAGCAGCTGGGTTTCCATCAGTGTGGGATGGAATGTTGAGCAATTATAGAAATTATGAGTAAGCAAATGTCAGTAGAATTCTCAAATTTGCATTGTTTTTTCTTTTTTTCCTCTCTCTTTACAAACATGTTCTTGATGATGTGTGTGTTTTTGTCTCCTAATGTTGCTACTACTTTTTAATCTGTGTTCTCAGATGAAAGCTTTAAATTTGGTTGACAGTATAGAATAATAATGTCCACATGGATAGATGGACATTTTAGCTACAGATGTGAGAAGGGAGAATGAGATGGGAATGTTGCCCTTTATTTGTGTATTTAAGAATCTTAAGAGCAAAATTGATTTCCAGAGGTCATTTTTTTGTGAATTGTTGAGCCCGACTAATCTCTAATAAACAGATATCTGCAAATGAATGCAGCAGCAGTTGTAGGCAATGAAACAAGATGTTGCTATCGAAAGAGTTCTGGTTTTCCGCTTGTAGCCAGTTTGTAGTTTGTAGACATACTGAGCATGACATTTTAAAACCAAAAAAGAAACGGTAACACTTTACTTGAAGGTATCTACATAAGAGTGACATGACACTGTCATGACACATGAACCCTAACCCTAACTTGTTATGACAAAAACTGAATGACACTTAATGACAGAAGCGTTATGTCATAAACGTTTATGACTTGTTTATAATGTTTATGACACGTTCATGACAGTGTCATGTCACGCTTATGTAGATATTTAACCAAATAACAGACTGATCTCATGAAGTGGCGTATGTATGACACGCCAATTGGTAAGCCGTTATTGGCGTGTTAGCAAGACGCACACTCGCTTTCAACGTGTTTATCAACGCCGTTTGTCCTCCATTGACTTACATTACCTTGTCATTGCGTGTGAACTGACGCCGTAGCGAGTAGTATGAAAGGGCAAAAATCCGCGTAGGGAGGTTGGTCGGGGTGAAGGGTGGGTACAACCCAGTTCTTTTCCCCCGCGTGTGACGTTAAAACCAACCGTAGCCTCGCGATAACACGTAGCATCGCAATAACACGCCACTTGGCTTTAGAAAGTGCCGTGTATGTTTACAGCGTAGATATACACGCGTTTCTGTACTGCCTGAGTTAGCATAGTGTGATGGACGGCCATGGACAGAATGGAGATTATATTTATTGGTGTTTGTAACTTTAACTCTTCTTTGTCTCCTCTGTCTGTCACTTTCTCCCTCGCTCCAGGTGCCTCTCCTGTGTCAATGGAAACTTCCCCTGTCACTGGTGCAAATACCGCCACATGTGCACGCAGGATGCCAGCGACTGCTCCTTCCAGGAGGGACGAGTCAACAACTCGGAGGTGAGGGTACACACAAAACATCCATGAGCACATGCAGATAAACATGCTCTCACAAACGCTAACACAAAAAGATTCAGAAGGGCAGACATGCAAAGCAACACGTTAATACATTTACGAGTATTAATGCATGTGCACACGCATGCACACACAAGTATGGTACCATGGCATAGTAATTCCAAAGATGCAGCTGGGACCTGTACACCATTGTGTGTGTGTGTGTGTGTGTGTGTGTGTGTGTGTGTGTGTGTGTGTGTGTGCGTGTGCCTGTGTGTGCGAATAAGTGCTGCTATGAGTGGCCCAGCAGCAGCTGTTGTACTCCAAGCAGCTCTGGATTTATTCACTTATAAACGAGTCGCGGTGAATGAGTATGCAAATGGGAGCGCACGCTACCATCCCAAATGTTATATTTGCATGAAAACTCTCATCTATCCATGAGCTGACTCGCTTTCACAGTCCCCCTGTCTTCGTCTAGGTCTCTAGTTCTCACTGTCTCTCGTGCAAACACAGAAACACACACTTACAAACACAAGTGAACTTCTGGGTCCCCAGAAAGTCGCGCTTAACACTCAAACACCTTCACTTCATCTTTGTCTCTATTTTAGGCAGTTTAAAAATCACCTTAATGCAAGGCTATATAATTGACATTTTCTTTCTTTTCTTCTCATTGTTTTGCTCTTAACTGTGCTGTAAGACGACACATCTTATTTTGTCAGAGTAACATTTTGTGTTGCATGGACACAAATTCAGCCTTTTGTTGCCTGTGCTTTCTTTTTACTTCCTTCTCTCACTCTTTCACGTACTCCATCTTTCTTTGCAGAGAAGCTGAGATGTTGAAAGCATACAACTTAGAATACTCAGTGTGGGTTACCGTATTTTTGTTTTTCGGTCAAATGGCCTTTTGAATGGGAGTGCTAGAGGCACTTTTATGCTAGCCTCAAAATAGCTATTTTTAAAACACTAAGAAGACTCGACACAACATGAAACTTTGCTCGAAGTACAGAGATAGGCTCAGAAATACAGAGATAGCGACGGCCAAAATGCAAACTCCCGGTTTCAAAACGGCAGTCCACAAACCAATTGGGTCACTGATGCTACGTCCATTATTTTTGCAGTCTATGGTTTTGACCTAAGACATTGCTTGTGTCCATGTGTGTGGGTGTCTATCAAATATGACAAGGGAGTGAGGTATATTTGCATTATGATGTCTATTAAAGTGTTCAAATCGGGCAGTAATTTCAGGGCAGTGTGTGTGTGTGTGTGTGTGTGTGTGTGTGTGTGTGTGTGTGTGGGTGCGTGCATGCATTCATGCATGCGTGCATGTGTGCGTGTGTGTGTGTCTCCTGTAAACACACCAGGCTGACATCCATCCTTATATTGTTTTGGAGAACGACACCAATTCAGCCTTTTGTTTTTTTTATTTTATGTTCTTTCCTATTTTGTTTTCTCATGACTTTTCGGTGCAGGCGTCACCATGGTTACCAAGACACTTTGAACGTCAGGTGGGTTTTTGCTGCATTTTGATAGACACACACAAACAGTGTCATCAGGACATCCTCACAGGGATTATTGTTATTACCACAGCGGAGAGTGAAGAGACAGCTACGGGCTCTTGTGTTGGATGTGTTTTCGATGTAGCCTTATGTTCTCCGTCATTGAACTGGTAGCATTTTGAAGCAATGCATATGCGCACAACAGCAGTAGTTCTGTCATCACACAATTATCTCCTCTAGCCTTGATTTTGTTCCAATTTGCCAGTTCGTAACCCCTGCTGAAAGCAATATTGCCCATCTCTGCTGCCTGAAAAAGTTTCCCCCTGTGTCATTAGCAGTAGGTTGCCAAAGTGATTGAATTCACACTACACTGGTTATCTTCCCAAAGGCATGTGTCAAATTTCTTGAGGCTGACTTCACTTCATATCTGATAAAACTCATAGAATCCGTGAAACTGTGCCACAGGTACATCACAAAAATTCATCCTGTGTGCAAACAGATAACAGTTAATGTATAGTTGTTGCCCTCTTGAAGTAAATGTAATTATCTGATGTCACTTCCTGGTATGTAAATATATATAAATCAGCTGTGTTGTGACAGCAGATAAACCAAGAGGCACATTAGGGGCGACCAGGCAGAAAATTGCACGAGAAAAGAGTCGGAGAAACACTTGAGAAGGCCATCAACAGAAATATGTATAAACACAAACAATGACAGAAACAAACACCAGGATGAACAAACAGAGAGAAACAAATTTGCTCTGCTCCAATGAATGCCAGCATTGGGCTGGTAGAACCGGCTGGGCCATCGCTGACTTCATTCAGATTGAAGGAAATAGGACAAAATAAGACAAAAAAACCACAGAAAAGGTAATAGAAAAAGAGGTTGGTTTGCATTTATTTTCCTGTCTACTAGCTCACCTGCTTATTCATTTATTCATTGATTGCAATTCGCTCACTTGATAATTAAGTCTTTTCATTCATCTTGCATGCGGTCGCTTTTCACCCAGGATATTTCATGTCCCACAAATGAATTAATGCCCTAACATGATTGACAGCAGAGACACAAAATGGCTGCCAAGTAACAGCCCCAGATGGGAGCTTTGACAGGAAGTGACTGATTTTTTCTTTTTCTTTTTGTGTAATGCAGCAACAGTTTTGTCATTAGTCATGAGCTTTTGGTTATTGATAGTATTTTAATATTGCCTTCACATTTACTATGGCAGTACACACATACTGATGCTACAAAAGAAACTGGTAAACATATTTTGAAGGGCATCAAAGCCATGTAAATTGAATAACTGAGTTTGCAAAGTGGAAGTCCTGATGCAGAGGGCTCTGGAAAAAAACAGAACAGCATTGTCTGGCACACATTTTGCCTTAACACAATGCAATTTCATCCGGCATCCCACTCACCTGTCAAATTTGTGCAAGCACACATACCTGTTTATAACATGAATGACTTATTATGTACATTGATTTTTTTTATTCTGATGCCAACGTTTTTTGAAGTTATGGAAGAAAAAAAAAATATGAGGGCATGTTTAGGGTCTCCTGCATGATCCATCCACCACACTGGTACTTTGTGCCTAGTTGCATATAATGAATACCCCTCTCAGGATTGCCACAAAGACTATTGAGGTCTTGGATAGTGTCGATTTTAGATCAGTAGTTATTAGGGCCCGAGCGCCGACAGCGGCGAAGGCCCTATTGAAACTGAAGGAATTATTATTATTATTATTATTATTATTATTGCGGCAAATGAATTGGCTTTTTGAGGGGCTTAACATATTCAAAAACTCACCAAAATTGGCAGTTTCGGGAATAGGCGCACAAAAATGGCTCGCTAGCGCCCCCTACAAAGTTAAAAAAAATGGAGCCCCTGCAGCACGTTTAACGTAGACTCACAAAAGTTGGTACACATATGAAACATGTCAAGATGTACAAAAAACGTCATTGGAGCCATACCCTAAACCCAACAGGAAGTCAGCCATTTTGATTTCAAAGTAAAAAATTAGTGTGATTTTGGCCATTTCTCCGTGTCGTACTTTAACGAACTCCTCCTAGAGATTTCATCCGATCAACTTCAAATTCGGTCTGTGCCATCTTAAGACATTAAAGATGTAAAGTTGTTAAAAGAAAAACTTTTCATCATAGGGCGTGGCCGTGGCGGGGCAGCCATTTTGTGCGTTTCGCCATCGAAACAGTAAGTGGGTGTAACTCGAGTGTACATTGTCCAATTGGCTCGAAACCTTTCAGGATTCATAAGAGTCCAACCCTCAGGAGACAAATAAAGGCCGATATTTACTTAAAGTCATAGCGCCCCCTAGTGGCAACAGGAAGTAGGCCTAAAAGTCAAGGTGCTATACTTTAACAAACTCCTCCTAGAGATTTCATCCGATGGACTTCAAACTTGGTCTGTACCATCTCAACACCTTAAAGATGAAAAGTTATTAAAAGAAAAACTTTTCGTCAAAAGGTGTGGGTGTGGCGGCCATTTTGAGTGTTTAGCGTGTGTGTAAGTGGCTGTAACTACAGTGTACATTGTCATATATGCTTGAAATTTCCCACAATCAACAACAGTCCAGGTCTGAGGACATCTAGAGGCCAAAATTGACTTTTGGTCATAGCGCCCCCCGCTGGCAACAGGAAATGCGCCTTATTTGACAAACATCATCCGATTTACATGAAACTTATAATGTGTGGTCTACATGTGATACCGAGCCACCCCCTATACTTTAACCACGCCCCCTTACTCATGCCACGCCCCCTTCCATAACATTTGAACCGTTTAAGGTAGAGTCTTGTGTGAGGTGTCATTGAACTCAGCAGAGACTTCCTTCTTCATTGGTGATGGTTTGGCCCGCCCCCTATGCTTAAACCACGCCCCCTTCATAACTGGTGACCCATTTCAGGTAGAGTCTTATGTGAGGTATCAATGAACTCAGCAGAGACTTCCTTTTTTATTGGTCATGGTTTGCCCCAACCCCTATGCTTTGGCCACGCCCCCTGTGACAGCTAATGAACTGTATGACGTAGAGTCTTGTGTGAGGTATCGTTGAACTCGGCAGGAAGTTCCCTTTTCATTGGTGACAATTTGCAGTGTCTGAGTGCCGCGCAAATGCACGGTCGCAAGGAGCGGCGTCCGCCAGTAACCCTGACGCGCGCATAGGAGTGAGGGCCCGTCCATCGCTGCTTGCAGCTTTAATTTATATTTATTTCTTCATGTTTTTCGGAAAGTATTGCTTCGAGTGGGTATTTATTTAGGCCTGATGCATTCATTAAGACTTAGTGAAGTCATCTGAATCTGTCAAAAGACGTGCTCATTATGAGCCAGTGCTTGTTCTGCTTCAGCAGTTCTGAAACAGTTTATTTAACTATCAAGGCTCTGACCTTTTCAATATGTGAAACTGCAACTCACCAGCTCTGACTCAGTGTGATCTTCTATCTTTCCTTACTCCCTCCTCCTTTCATATTTTCCTTCCTTTTACCTCTTTTTCTATTCTTCATTTCCTTCTTTCCCTATCTCCTTACCTCCTTTCTTCCTTCCTACACTGCATCTTTTTTTCTTCATCTTCCTCTTTTCAGTCCGCCCACCCTCTTTCTTCCCTTTTGCCCCATTCATCCCCTATCTCTGGTTTCTTCCCTTCTTTCCCATGTCCACTCTCTCTCTCCCTCTTCCTAGAAGCCTGACCTCCTTACACTCAGTGAAATACAGTAGGTCCATGATGCATTGCTGCTGCACAGGGGGTCAAACCGGTGGCTTTGTAGCCTAGCCTCATTGATAATCATTAGCCGGCTGTGTTAGGCTCCAGATGAACAGAAGGTGAATATAGTATATAGATATGTGGATCAGTGTTTGCCTTTGTGCCGCTAATTAGACGATAAATAACCATGATGAGTTGGTTAGATCATACAGTATATGCAGGCATGCAGGAACGTATGTTTGCACGTGCACACACACAGCCAGCCACACACACACCCCACAGAATCCCTGCTCAGAGCATGCTATGAACCTCGCCAGCCATCTCCATACGGGTTTCCCTTTTTGATCTCTAACCAAATGAGCTCTTTCCCTCTTGTTCACCCACTCCCTCATTCCTTCAACAAGTCAATTAGCTGAAGCCAGACACCCTCTCTTTGTATCTTTCAGCTAAAGGGTGTCAGAGTTACATCTGTCTTACCATTGTTGCTGGAGCACAGGCTGGTACACAGCTCCGAGTTGCCCAGCTCGGAGGCTCCGGGGCTGCGGCTGGCACAGAGCAAGCATCCCTTCTCCCTCTGGGTCTCTCTGGCTGGGGGAGCTGCCTGCCACTGATAGACTCAGCTGTGCGTGTGTGTGTGTGTGTGTGTGTGTGTGTGTGTGTGTGTTGAGTGTGTACGTGCGCACATGTGTGTGTTAATTATTCAAAGTGTATTAAAGCTTAAAGATGCATCTCCAGATGCCCCTCTGATCGTTGCCGTGTTTAATTGAGAGAGACAGATGAGATGAGAAAAGAAAGGTGGAGCATCCACAATAAAACATAAGGGGAGGAGTGTGGCAGTGGCCTAGTTGTTAGAGAAGAAGCAAGCTTGCTAAAAGAACTAGGGGCCTCATTTATGAAACTATGTGCACACTGCACATTAAAAAAAAAAAAGTAGAAAAAAAGCCTACTAAAACAGTACACTTTCTATTATGCAGGTTTTCCTTTAACACATAGCCAGCCTGTAATTTTGCGAGCAGGTCTCGCATCCGACCCCTTGACTTCCAATTAATCGTTAATGAATGTCATATATCTCAAATACACGGATGCTACCTCTGATAATGCCTCTGGGAGTTGTGTTACAATATCCCTATAGCTTAAGTTTAATAACTGTTTTCTCACTCCAGAGGAAGGTCAGAGGTCACGATAAGATGCCTCTAATTAAGTTTGTGTCAGAGAGCTAATGTTAATTGTCTCATTATTCTGGAAAGATGGCGGATTGGACCGTGCATTTGTCCAAATTGCTCAAGGCCAATTTGTCAACAAGCTTTATGAAATTAGGATTGATTGAACGTGCTGTTTTAGCTGGCATACTTAAATTAGGCTTGGGAGAAGAAAAAACGTTTTAAAAAGTGGGACAGTAGAGATATTAGAAGATGGAAGAGATATGAGATAGAAAAAGGACAGTATGGAAAAGAAGCAGGCAGGTTAACTGAGAAAAATGAAGGATAAGAGAAAGACATGAGAGATGGAGGGAGCAGCATTAACAGAAGGAGAGGAAAGAGCGAGCGAGTTGATGAAAGGAGGAGAAGGATGCGAGAGATGTTTAACCATTCAGGAGATAACAGGATACTTGAGGGTCATGACACTACTCGTGCCTCATGTTTCCTCAGCTTCTACTTAATAATTCCATGTCATTTACTCAGTGCTCTCTGCCCTACTTTCTTCTTTCCTGGAAGCTCGGCTGCTAAGAGCCATTTAATTGCATCATGTGTTTGTCTTACCGTCACAGAACTTACTCTGCAGAACACAAATAGGAAATATTCAAATGTCACTGATGATTAAGTCACAGGGGATTCTGTGCCCCTTTTCATTTACATTCTTGTTCATTTCCTTATTCCTAGCTTGCATTCATGGCTTCAGTCATCGCCACTTGCTACACACAGCAGGGCAGATTTAATATGTTTGCGTAATAAACTGTTCCTGATGAATGTATGAAAATATTAAGAGAGAACAATCTATTATGACTTGATATCTCTCATGTGTTTTGCAATCCAAATGACACTTTCCCGTGTTGTTTCTCTTCTGACCCCACTTATCCCTCCCGCTAATAAACTTCACTCCACTGTTCCTCTGAAGGCACATGAGTAATCATATGTGGCAAATTAGTTTTAAAAGATTTTTGATGGTGCTCACTGTCTTAGTGGATACATGTAATGGCCATCCAACTGTTGAGTGGTGTACTGAGGCAGAGGGACAGGGGAATTAACTAAGTATCAATGCTCTTCAGTGCATTGTTCTAAGCTTACAGGCTATATTAACCATATGCAAATCAAAGGATGAGATTCATTTCTCTTTTTATTATTACAGCCCAAATGTGTAGGGAGAAGGTTGTGGAGGTTGACTATATTGCATTTACAGTTTTTACAGTTTTACTTTTTTTTTTGTTTTAAAGGGGGACTGCACCAATAGTACTCCTGGGATATTACATGAAGTTCAATTAACAAGGAGCTTATGAATATAGAAACCACTTTTTTGGGAGCTTTACACGAGGGATTAAAAGTCAGGCTATCTCAGCCTCTACTGGTTCAATCTTTTTTTTTGTATCTGTCTCGTATGAGTCCCCCAACTTCATGGAAGGGCATTACTAAATTGCTGAAATACCCCTTTAATATAAACGATGGTTGCTTCTACCCAACACGGTCTCACGGCAGTTCGTGTAATTGTCACGTTATTTTTAATCTATTGATTCGTGTACAACAACACGCTTATCTCGTTTTTTTTTTGTGGTGGCCAGCACGAAATGGGAACCATCTATTCAGAGGTTGGGTTTAGGAAAAAAACAACGGGGAAAGGGTGCCTCACACGCCGGGAGGCGGCTGTGGGAGACGTGCGACAATAACGGGATGGCGGAGGTTGGGTTTAGGAAAAACACAACGGGAAAGGACGCCTCACACGCCGGGAGACGGCCGCGGGGTTACAAGCGACAATAACGGGACGGTTGTGATTAGGAAAACAACGGGGTGAAAGTCCTGTATTGTTTGACCCATCCACCACCCCGACCATATTTGTGCTGTGATCACGAAATATGCTTCCCATTGAAATACATTACTTTACATTTTCGTGCTGGCCACCACGAAAAAAACGAGAAAAACGTCCCCGTGAACACAAATCTATAGATTAAATAACGTGACCATTTCACGAACTGCCGTGAGACTGGGTTGCTTCTACCTGTATAGAAGCTAATGAATATAGTTCTGTCCTTGAAAGTGAAGGTTCAAATAGGTTTATTGATATATGAAGCGAAACACTGTAGGTGTTGATATACATTATGTCTTGTTCCATTTTAACTATTAGGCTGGGTCTTCTTTGGAATTGTTATAGCTCTTCATCGGTGACAGGGTTATCCGTCCGTACGTCCCGTTCTCATGAATGCATATCTCAGGAACACCTTAAGGGAACTTCTTAACATTTGTCACAATAAACAAAACATTTTATATCCAAACGTTCAACTTCACTGTGTGTTCTGCAAAATCACTTTTCTGACCCATTATTCAACACCCTAACTCAGATACAGAAGGGGAGACATTTTGTTAGATACTGAATTGGTGACACTAATCTTAAATCTTTAGATGTTGTATAGATTTTATGTGCTGCAAGGTTGAAGATGTATCTGAACATCCACGTTTTGCCAATAAAAACATCATACCTAATTCCTTTTATTAAATTGTTTCAAAGTCTTCACTCTATATAATATTGCAGTCTGGACGGACATGGATGTAAACTGCATCTTGATTGCTTGGCGGAGGCATATAACTGCTAGGCAGTAAATTGTTTGACACTGGTGTTAATATGATAACTGACTTTCAGTGCCTATACCAAAACAAAACTTTAAAACAAAGATATTGCCAAGAACTTTGCCAAAATGAAATGGTAAAGAGTTGGCAAAATAGTGACCTAATTCTGGAAATGTCTGAATAAAGAATATGTAAAGACCTGACAAAGCATTCGGGTTTGATTACACAATGCTATGGACACATTTCAGTCTAAATTCAAAAAGCAATTGTGTTTGTAGCCGGTTAGCTCAGTTGGTAGAGCGGGCACACATATGCAGAGGTTTATTCCTCGACGCAGAAGGTCGAGGGGTTGAATCTGACCTGTGATGGTTTTCCTGCATGTCTTCTCCCCTCTCTCTCCCCTTTCATATCTCAGCTTTCCTATCAAATAAAGGCAGAAATGCCCCAAAAAATAATAAAATAAAATATTCAGGTTCCATGCCTAGCCCTGTGGTTATATTGGTTTCACCTTTGACAGATTCACCAAACTGGAGTAAACTGCCTTAAAGGCTGTTAGAAGGACACAACAAGAGACCTCTGAACACATTCTTGGTTTTGGAGAGGTAATCTCACCCAAGGGCCCTCTAATTTAATCTAGTTTAAAGCATAGTCATTGTGACTGCATCATTCAGGCAACATTTAATCTGATAGGTCTAAGAATAGAGGCGGTTGTATACTGTACAGATTATAAAGCCCTTTGAATGTGTGATTCATGGGCTCTATGAATCAAATTGACTTGACTTGTCAAAGTTGAGTCATTTTTGAGTGTGTGATTCAGATAATACAGGTGAAGAAATGGAGTATGGCCATCGTTCTAAACCAGATGTAAGCCTGTTTTGTTAATTAATTTAATCTTCATTCAAGTGCAAAAAGTGCAAGGTAGCAGCAGCTATTTTGTAGATTCCACGTATTACACATGTTGTCGTACTGTACTTTGGTTCCATTATCTGTCTTCCTTTTGTTGTTGGTAAAGTTCAGTAGCAGTGTAAATTCCTTTAGAGGTTGTGAGAAGGTAATGAGTTGCTTTGCTTAAAAATGATGAGGGTAGTACAACCAAGTTTTTTCAAGTTTTTGAAAAGTAGGTACAATTGGCAAACTGTTCTGTGACTTCTGATTATGCTGTAATGAAGTCAAGGCATTGTTTATGTTCATGCATTTATTTTAAGTGTCAGAATCTCAGTTCATAACAGTGTGAACTTTTTCTGTTTTATCTTTACCACATCACCAGCCCCGCTCCATATCCCCTATAGGAAAGGGCTGAGAAGAGTGGGTGGACACTTCAAAAGGCTTCTAACGCAGTTCAAAGTGCCTTTTATTAAAACAGAAGAGCTCCTAGTCTAGTGCAATAGGGTGCCTGCCCTTCTTCCACCTGAGACTACGACTGAGGAACTCGGGTCATTTGTGCAAAATAGATGAAAAGTCTTCCTGTTGAAATGAAGCGTAGCGGATGAGTCACGAATCCAGAATAAAACATGAAACAGGTCTCGCAAAGAGAAGCGATCGCTTTCAAAAGTTTTTGGCCCCAGGGAATTTGCATACTAGATATTGCAATATCTTTTGTTGTGAAGTTGGCTGTGTTGTGTATTGCTTAGACTTTTCCGACCTAGGACGTTTGGGACCAAGAAACTCATTCTTTTGTCCCGAGACTAATGGAGGAAATAAACCCAAATACATAAAGGCAGATGATAGCGAAGTGAGTACATGTACCATGGGCTTTTACACTGACATTGAAAGGTTGGCTGATTCTTAGGTGGGTCACAGAAATCTCTTATTATTCACTGGGTCATGGTCTAAACTGGGTTGTGATCCTGTTTTTGGTTCCCACATGACAAGGAGCACTGTGTCATTTTCCGCTCACAAGATGAAACAAAAATTCATCACATTTTGATCCTGCGGGCTGAAAAGAAAAGAGAACACGGAGCTGTATTTAGTGAGGCCATCCTAAAGATCCTCTTGTTATCTGTCATTTATCTTCTGTGTCACCCTCAGAAATACACACACACATACACTCTCACAAACAGATTGTGTACTTTATCGATCCACTAGCTGATGCTTATCGGCTACATCCTCCTCTTTGACCATCCAGACCTGATAGCATCCAGATAGTCACACAATCACACTTGGGCATCAGAGATACCACACAGGGCAATGCTATTCTAATGGAGACATGTGGGATGAAGAGCTCTGTAGAGTCAACGGAGAGGAGGGATTTTTCCATTAGGCACTCTATCTTTTTCGTTGCTTGATTGCTTACTACAAAGGTGAACTGTTGGACAAATGCAGACATGGCTCAAATAGCATAGAGCAAAATGTAAATTTTGTATTTGCATTTCCCCTGTTTTATGTGGCAGGTGGTTGGGTTTTGTCAAGCACTGATCCATCATACTACAGATCATGATTCTGGACCATAGCGTTGTTTTCAGACCAAGGGTTGATGCATAGACTTAAAAAGTAAAGCCAAAACATCTTGATCGCCCCCTGGTGGCTGACTGCAGTAAAGGTCGAAAATCCCACCCCCTCCATGTAAGTGGATGGGACATGGGCCAAAGTACCCGTCAAATAGTTTTTACCCAAAGATGGTTTCTGTCATTTTAGGTAGTTCTCATCACACTGATGTCTGTTCAAGTGTTTTTTTTTTACTAATTATTTGATGCTATAAAACCGGGCGGAACGTCATGATTGACAGCTGTGATTGGTTGCTTGGGTGTATGGGCGGGACTTCAATATCACCTGATCATTACTGGGCAGACTCTGGCTCAAAATTACAAGATGGTCGCGCCCGCATCTCGGATATTTTGGCTTCACTTTTGTACATTGGGAGGAAGTGGAGACGAGTTGTCCATCTTTATATACAGTCTATGTTTCAGACGCATCAGGCAGCTGTTTTCAGCGGACAACTAGTCTCACTTTGCCGGACCATCCACACGCTGCGGAGGGTCTGGCTAGTACACACAGCATTCCGGGATGGGAGAAAAACGTGCTCTGGTTTATTGGCATTTCTTTAAACCAATCACAATCGTCATGGGCGGCGCTAAGCTCTGCACGGAGCCGCTGTAAAATAGTCGTGCGAGAGAAACTCAGATTGGACAAATAGTCTAGCTAGCTGTCTCAATTTACCATGCAGAGATCTGAGGAGCAGTCAACCAATTTCCTGCGGCACCGGAGCAATCCCGGAAGTGGAACAAGTAGCGGACAAGCTACAGACTGCAGACCAAACCTGCTCAACACCAAACAGCAGACAGACAGTTAGCAACTAGCTGGTGAACACGGAGCATTTAGCAGCTACAGGGAGTGACTATTGGACCACTCCAAATGAATGATAATGTTGCTTCACAATTCCTGAATTGAACCTAAAATACATGTTTTGGTGGTGGGAGGAAACCCACGGCAACACAGGGAGAGCATGCAATAACTCCATACAGTAAGGACTTCCCTGTGAAGAATCATCCAGTGCACAGGAAGACACGCTTTTAATGTTTGTGGTTTGTTTGGAATAACAGAACAAGAAGTTAGAATAACTGGTGATGGCCACAATATCTAAACAATTGAAAAAGCATCAACCTCAGAAACTTCGATTGACTGTGATGTCTGGGGGGAAAAAAATCACAAAACTCCAACTCAGAGCTACCACCATATTTAATCAATATCTGGACAAGCAAGTATTTTATTCAATTAGCCTTGGTCATAGGGCAGAAAAAAACCAAGGGGTCCTACATCGCTGACAGAGGAGGAACAGCACGACACATACTAATGTGCATACTAAACCAGTCTGTGATCAGAACACAATCCGCATATCAAACATTATTAATCTGCAGCAGCAAGGCCCACAAGAGTATCGTAGCACAACTCGGCTGCTGTGCTGATGGATATAAGTTTGTATCTGGCCTTCGTTTGACCTGTCTTCTTAAATTTCTTTTACATGAAGAGATCTACAGCAGTCAGTGCTTAGGCAGCCACTAGGGAGGGTGTCTTATTGTACAGTGTGTGCTTTGGGTGCGAAGGAAAAAGCTCGAGTTTATGATGTATAGGTTGATAAAACTCCTCTCCGTTTGGACCTGTCTTAATTTTTTTACGGGGTGGTTATACGAGACAGACATTGAGAGATAAAAAAAATGGTTGTTGTTGAAGAGTGAGAGAAATAGACTGAGAAGGAAAAAATGTTTGAGGAGATCTATATAGATACAGCCTTATGACCTGTCTGTGTGTTGATTGAATGAGGAGATCTATTGGGATTACTGGCTTGGCCCATTGCACGTTATTGTGGCCTCCTCTGTACGTGCGTGCGTGTGTGTGTGTGTGTGTGTGTGTGTGTGTGTGTGTGTGTGTGTGTGTGTGTGTGTTACTTTCTGTTAGATTTATTCTCTAAGGGTATAACTATATTAGCGTCTAAAACCGAGACATTGCTCAACAGATGACTTCCTATTTCTCTCCTGGGAGATGTGGTCATCATATCAGGTCCTTTACTTTCTTTCTGTGTGTGTGTGTGTGTGTGTGTGTGTGTTATGGCAGTGGTCGATGGGGTCTTGCCCCCTCCTTTCTGAAATGGTTCACTGGACTGTAACGCTAATCCGTGGGGACCCTCTACACTATGGTGACCCCCCTGACACTTGCACACATAGGCAAACACACACACACAATCCCTCATCCATCATACTCAGAGTCTGTCAGCGCCTCGGTGGGGTGGCCTCATGGGTGACAGTTTGTAGCCAATCAGGGCTCTCGTCTCATCTCTTACATCACCGCAGATGTAATGTCTCCATCCTAATAGAAAGTAATTAGAAGTAAGGGAAAGGAAAGTAAACAGATACTACGATGACTTTAGGTGTGTCAGAGCTTCATAGAAGTTAAGTAAATGTCATGTTTTTCATCTCTAACATATAAAAATCTTTCATGAACAGTGTTGTCAAAGCACTGGGATAATTAAACTTAGGGCTGGGCGATATGGAGAAAATCAAATATCACGATATTTTTGACCAAACACCTCGATGTCGATATTGCAACGATATTGTAAGGTTGACAATTGGTGCTTTCACAAAATATCTTCCACATTTAGATTTTAGATAAATAACCGTCATAATGTGGATATAATGACTAAGTGTTTAAAGGCAAATAATAGAACAACTAGAACAGTCTGGTAAATTCAGAAAATGACATCACTTTACTGTAATGCAGCCTTTAAAACCAGGAAAAGACTAAACTTACCATGTAACGATATTACAATTCTTCAAAATCTAAGACGATATCTAGTCTTATATCATGATATCGATATAATATTGAAATATTGCCCAGCCCTAATTAAACTTCATAAACATTCACTCCTGCCTCCACATATCATCTCTCTAGCCTCTGTTTGTTTTGACGGCTTGCTCAAAGTCTTCTACCCAGATAACATATACTGTTCCAGCAGCCAACGAAGGATGAGAAGGACGTGAGGAAAAGTAGGGTATGGAGGAGAGTAAATGCGAATATGAAAATGCAGTAGAGAGTAAATTGGAAAATGCCTATAACTTTCATATTATCATGACCGTTTTCTTTTTTATATCAACCACTACCTAAAAACTGGCCTAGGGACTCTGATAGAGACCTTCTTTTTTCTGAGGTCTCACCTTCCCACCTTTGATCACAGTGTCTGTGTATTTGGCCCCAAGGCTAGTGTAAAACATCCAACATGCCTAAGACATACTGCTTACTGCACAGAGCCAGAGGGCAAGATTAAGCTTCCCATCGGCGTGTGCGTAGCAGTTGGTGTGTTGTTTATGTGTTTGATTTGTTTATGTTATGTGCATTTTGGGTATATCTATCTAGATGTAACATTGTGTGTATGTGTGTGTGTGTATTGCTTATCTGGGAAATAGTTTGGATATATATACATATATATATATATATATATATATATATATATATATATATATATATATATATATATATATATATAGGCAGCGTGTATGACTCCCATGTTGCAGAGCTCCACCCCTGCCTCGCTCAGTTGGGAACTAGGCCTCCTCGACTCTCATCCCCCACTTTAATAAATGAGTGTATGGCTCCCAAGATCCCGCCTCTTCTTCTCCCCGCCTTCCTTCTCGCTTCACCTCTCCTCGCCCTTTCTTATCCGATGGTTTATCTCTGCTCATCTTCTGCATCACTGTTCATCCCTGACTTGCGCTGCACAAAATTTATATCTCAACAAGGCGTTTTTGTAGATATTGTGTGCTGGTAGTTGCACTGGGAAATCTCCGGTGGCCATAACTGGGAAGCACGCATATGAATCTAAAGAAAGTTGTTTTTTGGGAAAGAGGATGCCACTCAGTCAATGAAACTCTTGTCCCTGAATAAAATAAAGGTTGAAAAACAAAGGCGACAATGAGAGAGAGAAAAGATAAAGAGAATCAAGTGTGAGTGAGAGGAAGAAAGAAAAATAGAGGAGGGAAAGCGAGGGATTAGAGGAGTCCCCCAGGTAAAGAGATTGTTGTGTGTCTCATTGTTGGAAACTGCTCCACTATCTGATGCAGACTCAGCTCTGACACCTGTCAGCACTCCTAATGAAACCGCTCCCACAATCCTCTGCTCCCAAATCTTTTGTTCACTCCCTCCCTCTGTGCGTGTTACACACTCTTTTCCCTTTATGTGTTTGCATGATTGTGAGTCTTTGTACTGTATATGTGGGGAATGCCTTTGTATGTGTGTTGCTGCATGTTGTGCGTATTATCATGTTCCTCAGAGGAATGTGACGCTGGGCTTTTTATCTTGACTCTGATGTATCAGTAATAAGGAACATACCTTAGGTGTGTGTGTGTGTGTGTGTGTGTGTGTGTGTGTGTGTGTTTGTGTCTGTGTGTTGCAATAGGGACCAGAATTTGCAGCAGAGAGGCACAGATGTGAAGTGGTCTCTGTGTGTGTGTGTGTGTGTGTGTGTGTGTGTGTGTGTGTGTGTGTGTGCGTGCGTGCGAGCGAGCGTGCGTGTGTGTGGCAGCCAGACAGGATTTCCATGCCACAATTGGAGCAGATGCTTGAGCCCTCCAACATTAACAATGACTTACTTCAGACTAGACACTCAACCATCAAGTCAGACAGAGTATCTAGTCACACACACACACACACACACACGCACGCATGCACGCACACACACACACACACACACACACACACACACACACACACACACACACACACACACACACACACACATACTCACACTCTCTTTTTCCCTTTTTCCCAATCTGCTTCACTGGGCTTACTGGCATTGTTTTGATCTCTTCTCTGTCTCCTTTTCCTAAGTTCTTTCCTCCTCCTCTTCTATCTCTCTTACTACCACACAGCCATGTTCATATCATGTTAGATTCTCGGTAAATATGAGCAGCCAACTGGGATAAAACCTGGTATTGATAATTATAATAAGTAGCAGCTTTCCCGTTACCCAGCTGTGGTCATGAAATGTACCCAGACCATTCTCAAAAAAGGCAATCAATATTTGTTGTAATTAATTTATGGATAGTTTTATGCATTGATGTTTTCTCTTTTTTTGGCCACTTGGGGACAGCAGAACAAATTGAAAACCACAACACTGACAGATTATCACCTAATTAGCGCCTTCCCTCATTTGGGGACCAGCCAGCATACTGAGGTTTTATCAGAGCTTTTTTTGCTGAAAACATCAAACTGCTGCAGCTAGAGATAAGGTTGACGAGAGTGGAGTTTGCAGGCATTAAAACCAAAACAGCTAAAAGTTCTGTACAGCCTGTTGCATGGCTATTCTGTGTGGGTTTGTCGCTACTATTGACATGCTTCACATTACACATAAGCCATGTTTCCATCCGCACGTTTTCTTTATGCAAATTAAGTAATATTGAATGGAAACGTTATTTGCCTAATAAATAATGAATTGCGATTACGTTTTAGGTCATTTTGTGGTTGTAACCTGCCATAAAATGAAGAAGAAGAAGTTTTAGGTAATTTCCGTTTTCTTTGCAGACATGGCCGGTGTCAACAAAGACAGACACAAGATACATTTTTTTAATTTAATTTACGAGCAACGGCTTTTTTAAATAGCTGTTGTCTGGCCTTTACTTGCATCTGCATCATCACAGTGATGTTTTGTGTTTGTCTTATTATAGCCTGATATGTTGCTGTATCAGCTGGCACATAAGCGCCATTACAACTTGTGCAACATTCACCATTTGTAGGTAGACAGCTCGATGCATTTTGGCCGGAAAATGTTGGCTTGAATGTTGTGCGATTCAGTGCGAAAATGAATAGAAACACCTTAAAATGTCTCAAATCTATTCAACGTACCAATTTGACCGCAAAACAACATGTGACGTATTACAGCTTTAAGGGAACTTATTATAACCCATTATTATTCAAAATGCTCCCTGTGTCATATAATATTTCTTGACTTTTCCACCCTTCACTTTCACATATGGCGTCAATGCTATCTGGCTGCGTGGGTGTGCTTTTTAGTTATGAGAGGGAGCATACGTGTCTCTTGGTGCCATTATGTCCAAACCTCTACTCCCCCCCCCACACACCCCCCACCCCCAATCCTCTCCGCCATTCCCAGGCCAATCTGCAAGTCATTACCGATACTCCATTAGACAGTACCTCTGCACAGAGCAAACTCATATTGAGATTACTCTGCAGAGTATTAGGCTGCTGCTGCTGCTGAGGTGTGACTTGAATGTGTGAATAGAATGCCGTTCCCACTGATTTATCATTGCAGATATCAGCAGTTGCTATCCTAATAGAAAAATTATAGTCTGCTTAATGGCGCTTAAAGTGGAATACGACTTAATTTATAAATTCTATTTTGATATTTGTATGGCCTTTATGATTGTTTACCGCATCTCCAGATGAATACCAAACACACATTAGTGGATGTAACTTGTTCAGTAGTAATTACAGCTTTTGGGATATTGCAAAGCCTCTTTTGATCCACTTACACTGTAGAGAATGTCTTCATAAGTCACCGCCTTTTACTGTAGTCAGACTTAATATAAATTTTAATTTTCTACAAACAATAACTTAAGCATCTGGTAACAATGAATAAAAGGCACATTTCCTGACACTTAAATCTCTTGAAACTAGTTATTCGTTCTATTAAAGTGTGTGATATTGAAGTGAGTGAAAGTTTACACCACTGTTTTACTCCCTTTGTTTAAAGCTATAGTGCGTAGTCCTCCATGAGGAATTCTAAGTAATGACAACAAAACTGCCGATGCATCCACATGACACAAGCCTTCCGTGATCGTGCTCCATGTCCTCCATGCATTTACTAGTAGCCAAGGAGGACACGGAGGATTAAAAAAAAAACATGATGGACTCTTCAGAAGAGGTAATTATCTTCACTTGAGTTGCTGCGTGCGAAAGTCGCCGGACGACACAATCTCCTGAACATAGTCATACTGAGAAATACAGAGAGAGATGTGTGGAGCTGATAGTCTTAATTAGCTCTGTAGCAACTCATTTGGCAACGGCTGTATGAATGTAATGTAATGTACATTCATTAATATCAAAAACGTACGCACTAAAGTTTTAAGAAAAAAATAAGATGTTAAAAGTTATTATAGGTGGATAGTTGTGATTTTTTTGCGTTATGATGTAAATTCAACACACTGATGGTAATCACTGTACTAGCAATGCCACACACGTTTGAATTAAATCTCGTTAATTGAACCAGTTGAAAACATGATTTGAAATACAAATGAACTCTCGAGCATGAGCGGTGATGTAGCATGGATTCCAGCTGACAGCCACATGTTGTCTTTTGATTTACTTAGGGCTGAAAGAACGCTTAGAGATTTCAATTATTTTCCTTCCAATTAATATGGTGCAAAGCGTCTGTTCTTGCCAAATGTCTTATTGATTGAAGAGCAGCAGGGATCCACTGAATGGAAACGCTGACCCCTCACTCGTCTCCCTCTCTAATCCGGGAGAATTAACACTGCCCGTGTTCCTCAGAGACGCTGCTTCAGGCCCTCATTTTTGTCCACGCAGAAAGAATCAGAATATCCTTTAGTGTATTCATTTAGTCAAAAACATACCTAATATCCAGAACAGCCTCATTAATACTGGGAAGGGTTTGATTCCAAAATGGCGTGTATTCATTTTGACAAGTAACTGCCACATT